>NC_140647.1:6928767-7117585 GCF_978046115.1 Saccoglossus kowalevskii | reverse complement strand
GAGTGAGGTGGGTGGTGATGGAGGAATGGTTGGTAAAAGCGAGGTGGGTGGTGAGAATGAGATGGTAGGTGTGAGTGAGGTGGGTGGTAATGGTGGAATGGTTGGTGAAAGTGAGGTGGGTGGTGGGAATGAGATAGTAGGTGTGGGTGAGGTGGGTGGTGATGGTGGAATGGTTGGTGAAAGTGAGGTGGTTGGTAAGAAAGATATAGTAGGTGTGAGTGAGGTGGGTGGTGATGGAGGAATGGTTGGTAAAAGTGAGGTGGGTGGTGATAATGAGATGGTAGGTGTGAGTGAGGTGGGTGGTGATGGTGGAATGGTTGGTGAAAGTGAGGTGGGTGGTGAGAATGAGATGGTAGGTGTGAGTGAGGTGGGTGGTGATGGTGGAATGGTTGGTGAAAGTGAGGTGGGTGGTGGGAATGAGATAGTAGGTGTGAGTGAGGTGGGTGGTGATGGTGGAATGGTTGGTAAAAGTGAGGTGGGTGGTGCGAATGAGATGGTAGGTGTGAGTGAGGTGGATGGTGATAGTGGAATGGTTGGTGTGAGTGAGGTGGGTGGTGATAGTGGAATGGTTAGTGAAAATGAGGTGGGTGGTGATAGTGGAATGGTTGGTGAAAGTGAGGTGGGTGGTGAGAATGAGATGGTAGGTGTGAGGTGGGTGGTGATGGAGGAATGGTTGGTGAAAGTGAGGTGGGTGGTGGGAATGAGATAGTAGGTGTGAGTGAGGTGGGTGGTGATGGTGGAATGATTGGTAAAAGTGAGGTGGATGGTGAGAATGAGATAGTAGGTGTGAGTGAGGTAGGTGGTGATGGTTGAATGGTTGGTGAAAGTGAGGTGGGTGGTGGGATAAGATAGTAGGTGTGAGTGAGGTAGGTGGTGATGGTTGAATGGTTGGTGAAAGTGAGGTGGGTGGTGAGAATGAGATGGTAGGTGTGAGTGAGGTGGGTGGTGATGGAGGAATGGTTGGTAAAAGTGAGGTGGTTGGTGGGAATGAGATAGTAGGTGTGAGTGAGATGGGTGGCGATAATGGAATGGTTACTGAAAGTGAGGTGAGTTGAGAGAATGAGATGGTAGGTGTGAGTGTGGTGGGTGGTGGTGGTTGAATTGTTGGTAAAGTGAGGTGTGTGGTGAGAATGAGATGGTAGGTGTGAGTGAGGTGAGTGGTGATGGTTGAATGGTTGGGGAAAGTGAGGTGGGTGGTGCGAATGAGATAGTAGGTGTGAGTGAGGTGGGTGGTGATGGTTTAATGGTTGGTGAAAGTGAGGTGGGTGGTGGGAGTAAGATACTAGGTGTGAGTGTGGTGGGTGGTGATGGTTGAATTGTTGGTAAAAGTGAGGTGTGTGGTGAGAATGAGATGGTAGGTGTGAGTGAGGTGGGTGGTGATGGTGGAATGGTTGGTAAAGTGAGGTGAGTTGAGAGAATGAGATGGTAGGTGTGAGTGTGGTGGGTGGTGATGGTTGAATTGTTAGTAAAAGTGAGGTGTGTGGTGAGAATGAGATGGTAGGTGTGAGTGAGGTGAGTGGTGATGGTTGAATGGTTGGTGAAAGTGAGGTGGGTGGTGCGAATGAGATAGTAGGTGTGAGTGAGGTGGGTGGTGATGGTTGAATGGTTGGTGAAAGTGAGGTGGATGGTGGGAATGAGATAGTAGGTGTGAGTGAGGTGGGTGGTGATGGTGGAATGGTTGGTAAAAGTGAGGTGAGTTGAGAGAATGTGATGGTAGGTGTGAGTGTGGTGGGTAGTGATGGTTGAATTGTTGGTAAAAGTGAGGTGTGTGGTGAGAATGAGATGGTAGGTGTGAGTGAGGTGAGTGGTGATGGTTGATGGTTGGTGAAAGTGAGGTGGGTGGTGCGAATGAGATAGTAGGTGTGGTGAGGTGGGTGGTGATGGTTGAATGGTTGGTGAAAGTGAGGTGGGTGGTGGGAATGAGATAGTAGATGTGAGTGAGGTGGGTGGTGATGGTGGAATGGTTGTTGAAAGTGAGGTGGGTGGTGAGAATGAGATAGTAGATGTGAGTGAGGTGGGTGGTGATGGTGGAATGGTTGTTGAAAGTGAGGTGGGTGGTGAGAATGAGATAGTAGGTGTGAGTGAGGTGGGTGGTGATAGTGGAATGGTTGGTGAAAGTGAGATGGGCGGTGAGAATGAGAGGGTAGCTGTGAGTGATGTGGGTGGTGATGGAGGAATGGTTGGTAAAAGTGAGGTGTGTGGTGAGAATGAGATGGTAGATGTGAGTGAGGTGGGTGGTGAGAGTGAGATAGTAGCTGTGAGTGAGGTGGGTGGTGATGGTTGAATGATTGGTGAAAGTGAGGTGGGTGGTGGGAATGAGATGGTAGGTGTGAGTGAGGTGGGTGATGATGGTTGAATGGTTGGTGAAAGTGAGGTGGGTGGTGATGGTGGAATGGTTGGTAAAGGTGAGGTGGGTGGTGAGAATGAGATAGTAGCTGTGAGTGAGGTGGGTGGTGAGAGTGAAATGGTTGGTAAAAGTGAGGTGGGTGGTGAGAATGAGATAGTAGCTGTGAGTGAGGTGGGTGGTGATGGTTGAATGGTTGGTGAAACTGAGATGGGTGGTGGGAATGAGATGGTAGGTGTGAGTGAGGTGGGTGGTGATGGTTGAATGGTTGGTGAAAGTGAGGTGGGTGGCGATGGTGGAATGGTTTTTAAAAGTGAGGTGGTTGGTGAGAATGAGATGGTAGGTGTGAGTGAGGTGGGTGGGTGGTGATGGTTGAATGGTTGGTGATAGTGAGGTGGGTGGTGGGAATGAGATGGTAGGTGTGAGTGAGGTGAGTGATGATGGTTGAATGGTTGGTGAAAGTGAGGTGGGTGGTGGGAATGAGATAGTAGGTGTGAGTGAGGTGGGTGGTGATGGTGGAATGGTTGTTGAAAGTGGGTGGGTGGTGAGAATGAGATGGTAGGTGTGAGTGAGGTGAGTGGTGATAGTGGATGGTTGGTGAAAGTGAGGTGGGTTGTGGGAATGAGATAGTAGGTGTGAGTGCGGTGGATGGTGATGGTGGAATGGTTGATGAAGTGAGGTGGGTGGTGAGAATGAGATGGTAGGTGTGAGTGAGGTGGATGGTGATAGTGGAATGGTTGGTGAAAGTGAGGTGGGTGGTGAGAATGAGATGGTAGGTGTGAGTGAGGTGGGTGGTGATGGTGGAATGGTTGGTAAAAGTGAGGTGGGTGGTGAGTGAGATAGTAGGTGTGAGTGAGGTGGGTGGTGATGGTGGAATGGTTGGTGAAAGTGAGGTGGGTGGTGATAATGAGATGGTAGGTGTGAGTGAGGTAGATGGTGATAGTGGAATAGTTGGTGAAAGTTAGGTGGGTGGTAAGGATGAGATGGTAGGTGTGAGTGAGGTGGGTGGCGATGGTGGAATGGTTGTAAAGTGAGGTGGGTGGTGAGAATGAGATAGTAGGTGTGAGTGAGGTGGGTGGTGATAGTGGAATGGTTGGTAAAAGTGAGGTGGGTGGTGAGAATGAGATGGTAGGTGTGAGGTGGGTGGTGATGGTTGAATGGTTGGTGAAAGTGAGGTGGGTGGTGATGATGAAATGGTTGGTAAAAGTGAGGTGGGTGGTTAGAATGAGATAGTAGCTGTGAGTGAGGTAGGTGGTGATGGAGGAATGGTGGTAAAAGTGAGGTGTGTGGTGAGAATGAGATGGTAGGTGTGAGTGAGGTGGGTGGGTGGTGATGGTTGAATGGTTGGTGAAAGTGAGGTGGGTGGTGGGAATGAGATGGTAGGTGTGAGTGAGGTGAGTGGTGATGGTTGAATGGTTGGTGAAAGTGAGGTGGGTGGTGGGAATGAGATGGTAGGTGTGAGTGAGGTGGGTGGTGATGGTTGAATGGTTGGTGAAAGTGAGGTGGGTGGTGATGGTGGAATGGTTGGTAAAAGTGAGGTGGGTGGTGAGAATGAGATAGTAGCTGTGAGTGAGATAGGTGGTGATGGAGGAATGGTTGGTAAAGTGAGGTGTGTGGTGAGAATGAGATGGTAGGTGTGAGTGAGGTGGGTGGGTGGTGATGGTTGAATGGTTGGTGAAAGTGAGGTGGGTGGTGGGAATGAGATGGTAGGTGTGAGTGAGGTGAGTGGTGATGGTTGAATGGTTGGTGAAAGTGAGGTGGGTGGTGGGAATGAGATAGTAGGTGTGAGTGAGGTGGGTGGTGATGGTGGAATGGTTGTTGAAGTGAGTGAGGTAAGTGGTGAGAATGAGATGGTAGGTGTGAGGTGGGTGGTGATAGTGGAATGGTTGGAGAAAGAAAGGTGGGTGATGAGAATGAGATAGTAGGTGTGAGTGAGATGGGTGGTGTGAGTGGAATGGTTAGTTAAAGTGAAGTGGGTGGTGAGAATGAGATAGTAGGTGTGAGTGAGATGGGTGGTGAGAGTGGTATGTTTGGTGAAGTGAGGTGGGTGGTGAGAGTCTGATTTTAAGTCAGAACAAGATTGCTCTGTAAGAGTGTGATGTGATAGTGGAATGGTTAGTGAAAGTGAGGTGGGTTGTGGGAATGAGATAGTAGGTGTGAGTGCGGTGAGTGGTGATGGTTGAATGGTTGGTGAAAGTGAGGTGGGGTGTGGGAATGAGATAGTAGGTGTGAGTGAGGTGGGTGGTGATGGTTGAATGGTTGGTGAAAGTGAGGTGGATGGTGGGAATGAGATAGTAGGTGTGAGTGAGGTGGGCGGTGATGGTGGAATGGTTGGTAAAAGTGAGGTGAGTTGAGAGAATGAGATGGTAGGTGTGAGTGTGGTGGGTGGTGATGGTTGAATTGTTGGTAAAAGTGAGGTGTGTGGTGAGAATGAGATGGTAGGTGTGAGTGAGGTGAGTGGTGATGGTTGAATGGTTGGTGAAAGTGAGGTGGGTGGTGCGAATGAGATAGTAGGTGTGAGTGAGGTGGGTGGTGATGGTTGAATGGTTGGTGAAAGTGAGGTGGGTGGTGGGAATGAGATAGTAGATGTGAGTGAGGTGGGTGGTGATGGTGGAATGGTTGTTGAAAGTGAGGTGGGTGGTGAGAATGAGATAGTAGATGTGAGTGAGGTGGGTGGTGATGGTGGAATGGTTGTTGAAAGTGAGGTGGGTGGTGAGAATGAGATAGTAGGTGTGAGTGAGGTGGGTGGTGATAGTGGAATGGTTGGTGAAAGTGAGATGGGCGGTGAGAATGAGAGGGTAGCTGTGAGTGAGGTGGGTGGTGATGGAGGAATGGTTGGTAAAAGTGAGGTGTGTGGTGAGAATGAGATGGTAGATGTGAGTGAGGTGGGTGGTGAGAGTGAGATAGTAGCTGTGAGTGAGTTGGGTGGTGATGGTTGAATGGTTGGTGAAAGTGAGGTGGGTGGTGGGAATGAGATGGTAGGTGTGAGTGAGGTGGGTGATGATGGTTGAATGGTTGGTGAAAGTGAGGTGGGTGGTGATGGTGGAATGGTTGGTAAAGGTGAGGTGGGTGGTGAGAATGAGATAGTAGCTGTGAGTGAGGTCGGTGGTGAGAGTGAAATTTTTGGTAAAATTGAGGTGGGTGGTGAGAATGAGATAGTAGCTGTGAGTGAGGTGGGTGGGTGGTGATGGTTGAATGGTTGGTGAAAGTGAGGTGGGTGGTGATGGTGGAATGGTTGGTAAAAGTGAGGTGGGTGGTGAGAATGAGATGGTAGGTGTGAGTGAGGTGGGTGGGTGGTGATGGTTGAATGGTTGGTGAAAGTGAGGTGGGTGGTGGGAATGAGATGGTAGGTGTGAGTGAGGTGAGTGGTGATGGTTGAATGGTTGGTGAAAGTGAGGTGGGTGGTGGGAATGAGATAGTAGGTGTGAGTGGGGTGGGTGGTGATGGTGGAATGGTTGTTGAAAGTGAGGTGGGTGGTGAGAATTAGATGGTAGGTGTGAGTGAGATGAGTGGTGATAGTGGAATGGTTGGTGAAAGTGAGGTGGGTTGTGGGAATGAGATAGTAGGTGTGAGTGCGGTGGATGGTGATGGTGGAATGGTTGGTGAAAGTGAGGTGGGTGGTGAGAATGAGATGGTAGGTGTGAGTGAGGTGGATGGTGATAGTGGAATGGTTGGTGAAAGTGAGGTGGGTGGTGAGAATGAGATGGTAGGTGTGAGTGAGGTGGGTGGTGATGGTGGAATGGTTGGTAAAAGTGAGGTGGGTGGTGAGAATGAGATGGTAGGTGTGAGTGAGGTGGGTGGTGATGGTGGAATGGTTGGTGAAAGTGAGGTGGGTGGTGATAATGAGATGGTAGGTGTGAGTGAGGTAGATGGTGATAGTGGAATAGTTGGTGAAAGTTAGGTGGGTGGTAAGGATGAGATGGTAGGTGTGAGTGAGGTGGGTGGTGATGGTGGAATGGTTGGTAAAAGTGAGGTGGGTTGTGAGAATGAGATAGTAGGTGTGAGTGAGGTGGATGATGATAGTGGAATGGTTGGTGAAGTGAGGTGGGTGGTTAGAATGAGATAGTAGCTGTGAGTGAGGTAGGTGGTGATGGAGGAATGGTTGGTAAAAGTGAGGTGTGTGGTGAGAATGAGATGGTAGGTGTGAGTGAGGTAGGTGGTGATGGAGGAATGGTTGGTGAAAGTGAGGTGGGTGGTGATGATGGAATGGTTGGTAAAAGTGAGGTGGGTGGTTAGAATGAGATAGTAGCTGTGAGTGAGGTAGGTAGTGATGGAGGAATGGTTGGTAAAAGTGAGGTGTGTGGTGAGAATGAGATGGTAGGTGTGAGTGAGGTGGGTGGGTGGTGATGGTTGAATGGTTGGTGAAAGTGAGGTGGGTGGTGGGAATGAGATGGTAGGTGTGAGTGAGGTGAGTGTTGATGGTTGAATGGTTGGTGAAAGTGAGGTGGGTGGTGGGAATGAGATGGTAGTTGTGAGTGAGGTGGGTGGTGATGGTTGAATGGTTGGTGAAAGTGAGGTGGGTTGTGATGGTGGAATGGTTGGTAAAAGTGAGGTGGGTGGTGAGAATGAGATAGTAGCTGTGAGTGAGGTAGGTGGTGATGGAGGAATGGTTGGTAAAAGTGAGGTGTGTGGTGAGAATGAGATGGTAGGTGTGAGTGAGGTGGGTGGGTGGTGATGGTTGAATGGTTGGTGAAAGTGAGGTGGGTGGTGGGAATGAGATGGTAGGTGTGAGTGAGGTGAGTGGTGATGGTTGAATGGTTGGTGAAAGTGAGGTGGGTGGTGGGAATGAGATGGTAGGTGAGTGAGGTGGGTGGTGATGGTTGAATGGTTGGTGAAAGTGAGGTGGGTGGTGATGGTGGAATGGTTGGTAAAAGTGAGGTGGGTGGTGAGAATGAGATAGTAGCTGTGAGTGAGGTAGGTGGTGATGGAGGAATGGTTGGTAAAAGTGAGGTGTGTGGTGAGAATGAGATGGTAGGTGTGAGTGAGGTGGGTGGGTGGTGATGGTTGAATGGTTGGTGAAAGTGAGGTGGGTGGTGGGAATGAGATGGTAGGTGTGAGTGAGGTGAGTGGTGATGGTTGAATGGTTGGTGAAAGTGAGGTGGGTGGTGGGAATGAGATAGTAGGTGTGAGTGAGGTGGGTGGTGATGGGGGAATGGTTGTTGAAAGTGAGGTGGGTGGTGAGAATGAGATGGTAGATGTGAGTGAGGTGAGTGGTGATAGTGGAATGGTTGGTGAAAGTGAGGTGGGTTGTGGGAATGAGATAGTAGGTGTGAGTGCGGTGGATGGTGATGGTGGAATGGTTGGTGAAAGTGAGGTGGGTGGTGAGAATGAGATGGTAGGTGTGAGTGAGGTGGATGGTGATAGTGGAATGGTTGGTGAAAGTGAGGTGGGTGGTGAGAATGAGATGGTAGCTGTGAGTGAGGTGGGTGGTGATGGTGGAATGGTTGGTAAAAGTGAGGTGGGTGGTGAGAATGAGATGGTAGGTGTGAGTGAGGTGGGTGGTGATGGAGGAATGGTTGGTGAAAGTGAGGTGGGTGGTGATAATGAGATGGTAGGTGTGAGTGAGGTGGATGGTGATAGTGGAATAGTTGGTGAAAGTGAGGTGGGTGGTAAGAATGAGATGGTAGGTGTGAGTGAGGTGGGTGGTGATGGTGGAATGGTTGGTAAAAGTGAGGTGGGTGGTGAGAATGAGATAGTAGGTGTGAGTGAGGTGGGTGGTGATAGTGGAATGGTTGGTAAAAGTGAGGTGGGTGGTGAGAATGAGATGGTAGGTGTGAGGTGGGTGGTGATAGTGGAATGGTTGGAGAAAGAAAGGTGGGTGATGAGAATGAGATAGTAGGTGTGAGTGAGATGGGTGGTGAGAGTGGAATGGTTAGTTAAAGTGAAGTGGGTGGTGAGAATGAGATAGTAGGTGTGAGTGAGATGGGTGGTGAGAGTGGAATGTTTGGTGAAAGTGAGGTGGGTGGTGTGAGTCTGATTTTAAGTCAGAACAAGATTGCTCTGTAAGAGTGTGATGTAAAAATTTTCTGACAAAATTGTTTCTCTTTTATTTTAATATTTATTTTATTACATTTCATTTATTTTATTTATTACTTGTTTAATAAAACATGGTTCCATACAATCATGAATGTATCTTGTCTATTATTGTGGTCACATAACATACCGTGGAATGCTTTATTTGCACTGGCATTTTATTTTCCGTGTTTTAGCAAGTCAATTTTCTGCAAAATAAATTCCAGCTTTCTCTATACGTTGCATTGAGTCTTAATACAACATAGTGAAAATTAGATCCACACAATGCCAGAAAGCTGTTTTCAGCAACAATAAATTCAAGAGAAAATAAAGTTGTTTACATTTTCAGCTTTTACACTGATATTCCATGTACTAATTATTCAATTTCAATGAAACTTGGTACATTGATGCTCCAGAACATTGCACAGACCCGTTCAGTTTTGGGTTAAAATCAGATCATAATAATTACCTAAATCATAATTTTTGGTTCTAATCACATTTCAATGAAACTTCGTACATAGATATTCTGTGACAGTACTTATCTTAATTCAATGAATCTTGCTACATATGTACTCTAACACAATGTGATGATCAAATTAATTTTAGGTTTATATACATCTATAATAATTACCTAATTTACATAATAATTTACTTTACAGCTTTGCACTGATTTAGTTTAATCATCACATTATAATGAAACATTGTACAAGTGCACCCTGAAACAATATACAGACCTAAATCTATGCATAATAATGTCAATGTCAACTAGTTGGTCACCAGTTAAACTTAAAGATCATGTTTTCTTTGTTGGAGGTTCGCAATCCATTTCAAAGTCACAACACAGAGAACACAGCGTTCTGGCGTTCGTCCAGGCACCTCAAGGTGTTGAGGGACGGTGGTTTAGGTTTGTGTGGCGAACGACAATCACCAAACGACCGACGCTCACAACTTGGATCCCGCCATTAACAAAAGCAATATTATGGTTATATCATTTTTCAGATGTTTTTAATTCGGTGTTTTTTCAATATTTTTTCGAAATTCAACTACTATATTTCCCTAAAAATCAAATACTTCCGGTTTCATGTATTTCCGTATTAAACCTGTAGTCAATTCATGTTCCTGGGCCACTTGGTTTAGCCGTGCATTATCAGCCAATATACCATTAAGTGCATATGCAAATGTTGTGTATGGACCAATAAAATCGATGGATCAATATGCTGGTATAATATAATAAGTTTTTTTCCAATTCAAATTTTGGTCCAGCAGAACATCAACATATGTAGTACACTCTACCTCACTAATAATTTGGTTTTAATTGTAAAACTTGCAAAAGTCGCTATTTTTATTTAAATAATATATATTCAATTTTTTTTATTGCCAATTAAATACAGTCGCATCAGTCAACTATTTGATATAACTTTTCATTAACATAATGTAGGTTAATAATGTTCTTAGATTGGAATGTATGAAATAAGCTGGTGCCGTCTGCAAACAGACCTTACGTCAGGTACCAGGGATCGTTACGTTCGCCACCTTTCGACCAAGCAAAACACACAGAATAGAATCGTGTCAACTGCTAATCTCAGTCGCCTTGTGGAGAGCTCGCCGAGGCTGGCTCGCCTTGCCGTAGAACTTACCAAGACTGACCCAGACTCCTTTATTCACTTCTCAAAACCTTAGCCAATTACAGGGGAGTTTAAAAGCTTAAGGCGTGGCCTCCAAACATTCAACTCGCATATAGCCAAGTAAAATTGTCGAATGCCTTTTCTAAGATCTAAACAAAATACATGAACTACATTCCCTTTATCAAATTCATCTAATACCCTTTGTACTAAAATTTTCTCTAAAGCCATACTGTTTGAATTAACAGTTAATTGTTTGTTGATTATTTTTCTCGAATAATGTACTTAGTTGGGGCAGTACTGAGACAGGGTCAAAAGGATTTGGGTAGCCTTTTCTATTTTAAGAGCATTTAGAAACGAGCATGTGCATTGTAAATATCGAACGTACGTGGTGAGATGTCATTTGCAAGATTTATCCCAACTCTGGCAAAAAAGTTATTGAACCCATTCACACTTGCATCTTGGTCATTCAGTATAGTCGTAACGTTGCTCTCAGAGTCATGGACATCCAGGTGGTCCGGTATTTTTGATTTTGTATGTCCTCTTCCTAAATTTCATTTATTATTTCCCAAGTTTTATTCGTTTTTTTCCTTTATATTCAACAAACTGATCTGAATAGAAATTGCGTTTCGCATCTCTTAGGACATTTGTCACATCATTTCTATAGCGTTTATTTTTAGCCACATTTCCCGCATTATAATTACGTTTAACCATTTTATGTTTTTTATTTATTGCCCTTTTTAACTCTATAGTGAGCCAGGGATGTTTGGGATAGTGCGTGAACAAATTTGTTTTGTACTTGGAGAGGCATGTTTCATATACATCATCAACACGGTTACTACCATACACGTTGGCCCAATCCTGACTTTCTAGTTCATTTTTAAATTTGATTATATCAAGATTGGAGTAGTCGTCGACGTGAAACGAGTACGCCCTCAAATAATGTGCCTGTTGTTCCAAATAAGTTGTTTAGTGATATCATTTTCATTTTCAGAAATTATCTTACTCCAAATTTGCAAATTACCTAGAATAACCTGATGGAGAGTACTTTAGGTTCAAAATAATATTGTAATACCTTCTAATGTTTAAACAGTTTTCATAGGTGGTCATGCTCATGACACAACCTTCTTATCCAGTTTATTCTTTGAGATACATATATAGCTTTTGTATCAGGTATCAAGAGTCTGCCACTACCAGTATCACCGGCCATGTTTTTTCTAGCTATCCTGTCAGACCTTTCCATAAGAATTTCTTAAATAACGAGTTAATTTAAGATACGTTAAGACAAGTAGATTTGATTTGATTCCATTTCAGTCCCCCATTTTCCAAAAATGTAGGCTTCTCTTCAGAGCAACAATTACATTACCAATATTACATTTTAAATGCAGCTAGTTGACACGAAAAGTGAATGTTTTTGATCTTTCGAACTTTTCCATACCTTAACATCTTCCCACGGTCTCCAGTCTTTATGAATCTGTCTTTCCCTTATTAGCTCTGCTGTCGACTTTGTCGAGCGGAGCTTATCACATGAGTGATTGTCCGTCGTCGTCCGTCGTCCGTGTCAATGTTTGACTTTTTCGACTTCTTTTTGAAAACTACAAGCCTGAATGCTTTGATACTTGGTGTATATGTACCTTGGGTAGACCTCTCTTAGGTTTGTTCATTTCATGATGATATCTTCAATTGTAATTGCTTTGATATTACATATATAGATACTACATGTGGACCTCTCTCAGATTTGTTAATTTCGTTGTGATATCTTCAATTACTAGTATCTAATTTTTATGAATGATTTTTGTACTTTTTGGTAAAAAGTGATATTTTCGACTTCTTGTTATAAACCACAAGTTCAATTGCTTTGATATTACATATATAGGTACTACATGTGGACCTCTCTCAGATTTGTTAATTTCGTTGTGATATCTTCAATTATCTAATTTTTATGAATGATTTTTGTACTTTTTAGTAAAAAGTGATATTTTCGACTTCTTGTTGAAAACCACAAGTCTAATTGCTTTGATATTACATATATAGGTACTATGTGGACCTCTCTCAGATTTGTTAATTTCGTTGTGATATCGTCAATTATCTAATTTTTATGAATGATTTTTGTACTTTTTGGTAAAAAGTGATATTTTCGACTTCTTGTTATAAACCACAAGTTCAATTGCTTTGATATTACATATATAGGTACTACATGTGGACCACTCTCAGATTTGTTAATTTCATGATGACATCTTCAATTCTCTAATTTTGATGAATATTTTTGGCATTTTTGGTAAAAAGTGATATTTTCGATTTCTTGTTGAAAACAGCAAGTCCGATTGCTTTTATATTACATATATAGGTACTACATGTAGACCTCTTTCAGATTTGTTAATTTTGTGGTGATATCTTCAATTATCTAATGTTGATGATTATTTTTGTCATTTTTGGTGAAAAGTGATATTTTAGAATTCTTGTTGAAAACCACAAGTCTAATTGCTTTGATATTACATATATAGGTACTACATGTGGACCTCTCTCAGATTTGTTAATTTCGTTGTGATATCTTCAATTATCTAATTTTTATGAATGATTTTTGTACTTTTTGGTAAAAAGTGATATTTTCGACTTCTTGTTATAAACCACAAGTTCAATTGCTTTGATATTACATATATAGGTACTACATGTGGACCACTCTCAGATTTGTTAATTTTATGATGACATCTTCAATTCTCTAATTTTGATGAATATTTTTGGCATTTTTGGTAAAAAGTGATATTTTCGATTTCTTGTTGAAAACAGCAAGTCCGATTGCTTTTATATTACATATATAGGTACTACATGTAGACCTCTTTCAGATTTGTTAATTTTGTGGTGATATCTTCAATTATCTAATGTTGATGATTATTTTTGTCATTTTTGGTGAAAAGTGATATTTTAGAATTCTTGTTGAAAACAGAAAGTCCCATTACTTTGATACTATACATATTGTTCATTTTCTAATGATATCTTCTGTTCTTTGATTGAAATGTGCCTTGCTAACAGCAGAGCTATCTCAGCTGACAGGCTGCTTGTTTCTAATAAGTAAGCACCTCTTGTCTCCTTTTTCAAAAGCATCATTGAGAGAATTCTGCTGACAAGCCAACGTTTCCCGGCGTTTTGTTCGCAGGAAAAGACATTACCGCATTATAAGATGCCTTTACATATATCTGACACTTCACCAGTTTTGAAATATTCAGATTTTGAAGAGAACTGTTTTGTGCATTTTTTATTTCATTCAATTTGGATGAATATAGTTGTTCATAAAAGGTCTTGATTTCTTTAGTAATATTTATTACCTTTTGGTTTTCGAGTACAATTTTATTTATTTGAGACTTTTTTTATTATCGTTTTACTCTTTGTAGAAAATACTTGTTTTTCTCTCCTAGTTTGTACCAATTGCATCGTCATCTCACTATACATCCCTCTGTGTTAATAGTATACTCGGTCGGGTTAAATATTAAATTTATTTTCCTCGCCACAAAAAAACGTAATACAATTATTTTGGCCTGACAGTTCATGTTCTTTTCATATTTTCTTGTTCTTTTTCAGTCACTGTAAAATGACATTGTCCTCTGTAAAATGTTATGTAATTACAATGAGTATACCTTGAGGCCGGAGGCCTACGGTATTATGAATAAATTTATTATATTCATAATATTTAATATTTTTACCACCTCGTGTGCAGCTTCTTAACCAATATAAAATTACACAATTCGTGTAACACGACTGGAAATCACGAATTAAAGCGTCGAACTCTTCCTTCGCATCCGTAGCGCCAGGTTTCCTTCTCAGTTGAACTTCAGAATTTGGTGTTAAACGCCGTGTTCGGCTATGGTAGTACATTGATCGCCAGATTTCAGGGTCATGCCAAGCCTAGATCGCCTTTGTTGGCAAGATCTCCACAAACAGCAACAACCCCAGAACCACGCTATCTCGTTTCTTGTAATAAAATCCATAAACCGCGTGACATACTCTTTCTACATCTGTTGAAGTCGGGTTCACACACATCGTTTAATTCTTTTTCTAATTGAGCTATTTCAGACCTGGGATTTTTAGCCTTCTCTTTTCTATATTTAATAGAAGTTAGCTTAATTTTGACCCAATCCACTTCAACCAATTCACAGGAGTTTGGATCGCGTAGTAGACTAGTATTAGTTTTCCAGTACGATGGTCCCCTTTCAATTTTCTTCCCATGGGCATTCCAATATTATAGCAGAATGGTCTGATATTGAACAGAGAAGAATGTAAACATTCTGTGTATTTATTTGTAAGTCATCTCTAATTAAAAAGTAATCAATCCTACTTTGTTTATATCGTTTCGATGTGAATTCAGCATTATCTGGATGTATTACTCCCCAAATATCAATTAATTCATAGATTTCCATGGTTTCATTCAAGATCACCTCCCCATATGATCTGGGAATCTACGTTGTATCCAGTCATATGCGTTCATCGTTTGGGGCATATGTGATTATCAAGGCTGTTTTTCTTTCTGCCACATGGGCATCTACAAATAAATCAACAGCCTCATTATGCACATCGGGACAGACATTCCTAAAAATGATAATAACCCCTCTACTACCAATGAGAAAAATATATATCGCCCTTAAACTGCTATTCCAAAAACGTGGCACATCAACTATTACTATGAGTCTCCTGTAACATTATAATGTTCGATTGTCCTTACCAATTCCCCCTCACAATTAAAGACAGTATTTTCATATTGGACTGCATTTTTGTAGCAATTTAACTTTCAAATTTATATGTAAACCAGGTTCTATTTCTTTTTTGAACGTCAACATTTTCTGAATAAGATAACCAGTAACAATTAAAACCGAAAAAAAGACAGAGGGAATAGCTATGAATTTTAATCAACAAGACGAAATCCACCCACGAGACGAATTGGTAAACTCATCAGACTTGCACATTTGGACACTTCTCATTTTGGTCAAAAACAAGAACAATACAAATGTGTTTTTGTTATTTAAACAGGTTTATTGTGGTCGTTCTATTCCAACTGGTACGCTATCTATGCTTTTATCACAAAAGTAATATAAACGCGTCTATTCATAACTTTAATGCACAAACTACTCATGTGGATATTTCAATCACATATGGAACGTTGCCAAGTTTACTCCAGGTGTTATAAATAGAAACGGTATAACTCTCATACATCTTATTTTAGCCCCTTTTCGGATTCACACTGTAAAAGATCCTCAAGTCATGTATTCAGTATATATGCTATTGTAGTTATTTCTGGATATCAGATTTGTTTAGCAGCTTTTTCCTGTACATACAGTCAAATAAATATCCTCTGTGCATCAAACGATATGCCATAAACTGTGAATCAATGACTTGTATGGACGGTTTGACCTTGGT
This sequence comes from Saccoglossus kowalevskii, assembly GCF_978046115.1. Taxonomy (NCBI): domain Eukaryota; kingdom Metazoa; phylum Hemichordata; class Enteropneusta; family Harrimaniidae; genus Saccoglossus; species Saccoglossus kowalevskii. The sequence goes on along the minus strand of NC_140647.1, from coordinate 7,102,201 downwards.
CATTTCACGTTTAGCTTGGTCGTCTTCGGTATCACAAAATAAAAGTAACTATGCATACAAGTATCGGGTCAGCCTCAGAACTACAGAAACCCGGTTTCATACACTAAAACAGAGTCAAAACATGTGTAGCCCTTGTGATGATAAAATAATATATTTTATTTGTTTGGTTACATAACTTAATTAACCTTTGTTCTATCATTTACAATAGCCATTGTCGTATATGACTCTATATGAACATATTCGCCTGCATTGATGCCCAATCCTAACAATGTATAGAGTCAATTAAGCACGTGAACATGTCACTAATAACGCATAACTCAATACTGCATTGTCTTCACGTGACTCGCAGCATGAATTGACTCTAATTATCACTAATTATCAACATGAGTTTTGGTATTAGCAGACTTCAGTGTTCAGTGGAAATGTAACCGGTTAGTGACAGTCACGCCTACTAATTCACAAACAAACGTGTGTCTCTCAAGTTTCAACTCTGTGGTTAGTGGTGAATAAAACATTGTAACCAATTTAAATCTTCTGTTATGCTTTGATTAAAACTATCTCACATATGATATGAGTACTTATCTCACATATGATGAGTACTTTCCTCACATATGACGAGTACTTTATGGCCAAATTTTAGCTGTATGTTTAATCAAAATATGCAAATTTCTGAACACAGCCTCATATTCACGAATACCACGGAAATGTCAAATACATCGACATTAAAATGACATTACAAGTATTTCCAATTAAACCTAATTTTGTGGTTCATAGTAATACAAATTACATAAAAAAATATAAATTAAATTATACAATAATACAGTCTAGGTTTTTCATGTCACAACACCTGATCATATGCTTGATCATTACTGTTCATAATAGATGGTATCGGATCATATTTTCAGGTTCTTTGCACCATATTGGTTAGGTGGTGTACAGGTATCCCCTGCCAATGAACATCGTGTTGTAACAGAAGAGCAATGGCGACCATGGTGGGAACGCTACCAGCCTGTAAGTTATTCAGTGGTTAGTAGAAGTGGTGATCGAGCTGAATTCATTGATATGGTAAATCGATGCAACGCTGTAAACATCAATATTTATGTAGATGTTATATTCAATCACATGTGCGGAGATCACAGTAAGTTTGTTAATTTTTCGTGTCAATTTGTAACATTTATTAAATGATATGCAATAGTATTTAAAACATGCAAATAAAGACATAGTTTATGTGAAAACATGATGAATATACATAACAGTTTGTCAGTGGTTTATTCCTTCATTTTCAGTAAGTGGGTATGGTATCGATGGTAATTGGTATGATACGACCAACGATGCCCGCGATTTCCCAGCCGTGCCCTACTCTGAGTGGGATTTCAATGATGATATTTGCGACAAAAATATTGAGAATTATAATGATGAATGGGAAGTTCGCAACTGTCGATTAGTGGGTCTAGTTGATCTAAAACTCAGTAAAACGTATGTGCGCGATAAAGTAGTGGAATTCCTAAATGATCTGATTTCTCTTGGAGTCGCTGGTTTCCGTGTAGATGCGTGTAAACACATGTATCCCGAGGATTTAGAAGTCATTTATGGGCAATTGAACGACCTTGTCACACCGACATTCCCTTCTGGCAGTCGACCGTTTATTGTTCAAGAGGTGATAGATTACGGCGGTGAAGCAATTTCAGCAACAGAATACACTCACTTAGGTCGTGTGACTGAATTCAAATATGGTCAAGAGCTGTCAAACTGTTTCAGGGGCAATAATGATCTAAAATGGTTAGTCAGCTGGGGAGAACCTTGGGGACTTTTACCAAGAGGTGTCGCACTTTCTTTCATCGATAATCATGACACACAACGAAGCCATGGAGGAGGAGGCAATCCACTAACATATAAGGAACCCCGTGAATACAAGATGGCAGTTTCATTCATGTTAGCTCATGATTATGGTGTACCCAGAATAATGAGTAGTTACTATTTTACCGATAATGAGGCAGGACCGCCTTCACATCCAGATGGATCCACAAAAGATGTGACATGTTTCGATGAATGGGTATGTGAACACCGGTGGAGACAGATCACTGGTTCTTCGTGGTTCCGCAAGGTTACCCATGGTACTGGTGTTGACAATTGGTGGGACAATAATAGTAACCAGATTGCCTTTTCTCGTGGTAACCTGGGATGGTATGCTGTGAACAATGATGCATATGCCATGGACGCAACTATATACACTGGATTACCTGCTGGTACATATTGTAACCTGTATGTCTCATCCTACGATAAAGACACCAAAGCCTGCGTCGATAAGGAAAATGTTGGTACACCGTCTACTGTTACTGTGAAAAGTAATGGCGATGCCTCGGTTTATATACCCAATAACAGCAATCCTGTCATTGTAATACACGTTGATGCCACTGTATAATGAATGACCTGTAACATTATTGAGAGAACATATTTCGTAATCATTTATGGACATAAATAGATTATGTACGAAATATATGGTATCATGATGGTAATAAAAAAAGTCCAAACAGATCAATCGAATTGTGATTTTCCATGTCCATTCACATGATTGAACATATTGTATCTGTGTTAGTTCCACAGGTCGTAATCATAGGCAGCAGGCGCCCAGTTTTGTCATGCAAGTGAGAGGGCACCCACATAACTCACACTGGACAGGGGGTTCTTTCACTGCTATTATGGGGTAGACAAGGCAATAGTACTGGAAATGAAATACAAATACTCCAAAATATCGAGTTAAAGCTCCTGGCTTTAATACCTCTCTAAATAATTACAAGAAATAAAGCACAGAAAAATGCAATGAATAAAGGCACTAAAATAGGGGATTGCTTAGGGAAGTGTGTATTCATGATAACTCACAGTTCAAGGATGTAGAAATGGATGACAGCCAATGGCTTCTGCAACACAACAACGAAGAAATACAGGAGTCTTGCTTGCAGAGGAACGCTGGTGTTCTGGAGGGTACCACTGGAAGCAGGAGATCGCAGAGCAGGTCATACAAGTCTCACAGAATGATTGTTGAAACCTGTATCACTTGTCTCACAATAAACTAATATACACACAGGATACTAAGTTAAAATGATGGGCCCCATCTGTCCTCAGTCTGCCTAATTTATAGGCATGAATGGCCCAAATTCAGTGACACCACCTGGGATTCCACATGAGCCAATCAGAACGTGATCCTACTAGCAGCTGTGTCACGTAGGCAACTCAGTAGATCATAACCATCTTTTGTTATTCAAATAACAGAACACCTGGTAGATTCCAATTGTCCTTTCAAAGTTGTAAACACCCTTTGTTATGTAAATCACAAGCACACTTGATAGATTCCAACTGTCCTTCCAGAGTTAAAAACAAGTATGACCTGTCAATCACCTTTATGACAGTTATCATACGGCAATGCACACCGTTTCTTCCCATGATTCCATGCACATTTCTATTTGCAGGGTTTGAGATAATATGACAAAAATGATGCTGACAGTAACTGTGTACTACGTGCATACAAGGTAAAATAACCATACAATACAACCTGCTGATAATATTCCTCCATAACAGTAGTCATATCCAGGAAATAGTTGGGGCTGCAGTGCATCAGACTCGTTCTTTGTGCCCTTCATAAAATCCCGTGGCAAGAATATAATAACCTTCGGAAGTCTGGATATTCGATTTTCGAATATTAAAATAATGGCGATCCCATGATTCAATTCTGCGATGCCAGTTATCAACATTATTCAACATTTACGTACACCACCAATTAACAATAATATGCGATTTAAAAGTATCTCCAGTTATCGTCAGGAAGATTAGAGAATTGGGTCAAATTCTACACACCTCGTTACTAACAGCGCTATGACATGACTGAGCTAAAAAATAATTTACCTATGGTGTGTTTATGTGTTTGAGATTGCTAGACAAAACGAGTCGAGACTTTTCTGAGCACGTGGCTACCTACCAAATTTATTTTGTTTTAGTTATTAGAAAACAAATTATATTGTTTACATTCAAGCGAAAGGAATCCCGTCTTTGCTAGTCTAACTGCTGCAGAATGGTAGCTTACGTTACGGTAGCTTAAGTTAACGAACTGTCACAGTGCGTCCCTATTTGTCTATTCTCTGTAGAGATTTCATAAATTCAAGCAACTACATTTAGAACATGGGACTGCCAGACCAGAAGCTCAACTATGACAATAACATTTCTATGTGAGGACGTTGGATTTTTATATTCGGTCATATCGTTTCCAGAATAAATTCCAGCTCATTTCATTCCTATTTTAGCACATTCTGTTTAAATGTTACCCCAATTTCACTCCTATCACTATCCGTACTATTCCTATGTGTACTCATTCCACTATCCATACACGCATTCCTATGTGAGCTCATTCCACTATCCCTACAGCCATTTCTATGTGAGCTCATTCCACTATCCCTACAGCCATTCCTATGTGAGCTCATTCCACTATCCCTACAGCCATTCCTATGTGAGCTCATTTCACTATCCGTACACGCATTACTATGTGAACTCATTCCACTATCCCTATAGCCATTCCTATGTGAGCTCATGCCACTATCACTACAGCCATTCCTATGTGAACTCATTCCACTATTCGTATACGCATTCCTATGTGAGCTCATTCCACTATTCGTACAGGCATTCCTATGTGAGCTAATTCCACTATTCGTACAAACATTCCTATGTGACCTCTTTCCACTGTCCGTACACGCATTCCTATGTGACATCATTCCACTATCCCTGTAGCCATTCCTATGTGAGCTCATGCCACTATAACTACAGCCATTCCTATGTGAGCTCATTCCACTATCCGTACACGCATTCCTATGTGAACTCATTCCACTATCCGTACACGCATTCCTATGTGAACTCATTCCACTATTCGTATACGCATTCCTATGTGAGCTCATTCCACTATTCGTACAGGCATTCCTATGAGAGCTCATTCCACTATTCGTACAGGCATTCCTATGTGAGCTCATTCCACTATTCGTACACGCATTCCTATGTGAGCTCATTCCACTATTCGTACACGCATTCCTATGTGAGCTCATTCCACTATTCGTACACGCATTCCTATGTGAGCTCATTCCACTATTCGTACACGCATTCCTATGTGAGCTCATTCCACTATTCGTACAGGCATTCCTATGTGAGCTCATTCCACTATTCGTACACGCATTCCTATGTGAGCTCATTCCACTATTCGTACAGGCATTCCTATGTGAGCTCATTCCACTATTCGTACAGGCATTCCTATGTGAGCTCATTCCACTATTCGTACACGCATTCCTATGTGAGCTCATTCCACTATTCGTACAGGCATTCCTATGTGAGCTCATTCTACTATTCGTACAGGCATTCCTATGTGAGCTCATTCCACTATTCGTACAGGCATTCCTATGTGAGCTCATTCCACTATTCGTACAGGCATTCCTATGTGAGCTCATTCCACTATTCGTACAGGCATTCCTATGTGAGCTCATTCCACTATTCGTACACGCATTCCTATGTGAGCTCATTCCGCTATTCGTACAGGCATTCCTATGTGAGCTCATTCCACTATTCGTACACGCATTCCTATGTGAGCTCATTCCACTATTCGTACACGCATTCCTATGTGAGCTCATTCCACTATTCGTACACGCATTCCTATGTGAGCTCATTCCACTATTCGTACAGGCATTCCTATGTGAGCTCATTCCACTATTCGTACACGCATTCCTATGTGACCTCATTCCACTATTCGTACACGCATTCCTATGTGAGCTCATTCCACTATTCGTACAAACATTCCTATGTGACCTCATTCCACTGTCCGTACACGCATTCCTATGTGACCTCATTCCACTATCCCTGTAGCCATTCCTATGTGAGCTCATGCCACTATCACTACAGCCATTCCTATGTGAGCTCATTCCACTATCCGTACACGCATTCCTATGTGAACTCATTCCACTATCCGTACACGCATTCCTATGTGAGCTCATTCCACTATTCGTACACGCATTCCTATGTGAGCTCATTCCACTATTCGTACACGCATTCCTATGTGAGCTCATTCCACTATTCGTACACGCATTCCTATGTGAGCTCATTCCACTATTCGTACAAACATTCCTATGTGAGCTCATTCCACTATTCGTACACGCATTCCTATGTGACCTCATTCCACTATCCCTGTAGCCATTCCTATGTGAGCTCATGCCACTATCACTACAGCCATTCCTATGTGAGCTCATTCCACTATCCGTACACGCATTCCTATGTGAACTCATTCCACTATCCGTACACGCATTCCTATGTGAACTCATTCCACTATTCGTATACGCATTCCTATGTGAGCTCATTCCACTATTCGTACAGGCATTCCTATGAGAGCTCATTCCACTATTCGTACAGGCATTCCTATGTGAGCTCATTCCACTATTCGTACACGCATTCCTATGTGAGCTCATTCCACTATTCGTACACGCATTCCTATGTGAGCTCATTCCACTATTCGTACACGCATTCCTATGTGAGCTCATTCCACTATTCGTACACGCATTCCTATGTGAGCTCATTCCACTATTCGTACACGCATTCCTATGTGAGCTCATTCCACTATTCGTACACGCATTCCTATGTGAGCTCATTCCACTATTCGTACAGGCATTCCTATGTGAGCTCATTCCACTATTCGTACACGCATTCCTATGTGAGCTCATTCCACTATTCGTACACGCATTCCTATGTGAGCTCATTCCACTATTCGTACACGCATTCCTATGTGAGCTCATTCCACTATTCGTATACGCATTCCTATGTGAGCTCATTCCACTATTCGTACACGCATTCCTATGTGAGCTCATTCCACTATTCGTACACGCATTCCTATGTGAGCTCATTCCATTATTCGTACACGCATTCCTATGTGAGCTCATTCCACTATTCGTACACGCATTCCTATGTGAGCTCATTCCACTATTCGTACAGGCATTCCTATGTGAGCTCATTCCACTATTCGTACAGGCATTCCTATGTGAGCTCATTCCACTATTCGTACAGGCATTCCTATGTGAGCTCATTCCACTATTCGTACACGCATTCCTATGTGAGCTCATTCCACTATTCGTACAGGCATTCCTATGTGAGCTCATTCCACTATTCGTACACGTATTTCTATGTGAGCTCATTCCACTATTCGAACACGCATTCCTATGTGAGCTCATTCCACTATTCGTACAGGCATTCCTATGTGAGCTCATTCCACTATTCGAGCACGCATTCCTATGTGAGCTCATTCCACTGTCCGTACACGCATTCCTATGTGAGCTCATTCCACTATTCGTAGACGCATTCCTATGTGAGCTCATTCCACTATTCGTACACGCATTCCTATGTGAGCTCATTCCACTATCCGTACAAGCATTTCTATGTCAACTCATTCCACTATCCGTATACGCATTCCTATGTGAGCTCATTCCACTATACGTACACGCATTCATATGTGAACTCATTCCACTATCCGTACACGCATTCCTATATGAACTCGTTTCACTATACGTACACGCATTCCTATGTGAGCTCATTTCACTATACGTACACCTATGTGAACTCATTCCACTATACGTACACGAATTCCCATGTGAGCTCATTCCACTATCTGTACAGTCATTCCGCGTCCTTGGTGCTGAACCTCATTGTGAAGGTGAGAAATGAGTGACACATGACGCAGCTATCTATATGCACAATAGCTGGGTGCTCCATCATGTCTGGAATCTTCACTTTGCTTAAACAAACTCTCAGAACCCCATCATTATCTAGAAATTGGTTTAACTTACAAATGCTGCTATTTCCCTTTACCTTTGCTGATGTGTTCGTTTTATGAATTTCCTCAGCGAAGACTTCAGCTTGAATCAATTCTATGGTTATCTATCTTCTTCCTGTCCTTCTACCGTCCTTATTTTTCAACTTATGTGTGACTACGGTTGTAGTCCAACTCTAGTGATGAAGTAGTTGAAAATATTGTCACATGGGTTGGCTGATCGGGTAATTTCAGCACACTTTCCCACAAGTCTGAACCAATGTGAAGCTCATTTATGAAGGTTCTTCTATGCACAGAAGCCTGATTGTTTGGATCTTGTTGGCAATGTACACCAAGATAACTTGAGAATCTGTCTAGAAGGACTTTGAACATATTTGCAGAGACTAGTGCTGCTGTTAGCTATGAAGCTGGAATGATAATTAATTTGACTTTGACCTTCCATCAATTGAGGGATATTAACTACATTCCTGCACATCTCTCTGAGAATAAAAAGGGCAAGAAATACTAGTGAATCATGGATTCAACTATGGACAGGATATTCCGACGTGTACGCAATCGCTCTTTGTCTGTTTCTACACCCAACTGGATTCCTAAAGCTCTTTTTATTAATTTGTTACTTTGTTGATATTGCTGTTTTCTCACCATAAAAACCTTAAGTAGAAGTGATCATGTTCATGAACAAGAAACTATAGAAACATCTTCCATTTGTGACACATTATTATAGGTTATTTCTAAACCTGCACAGTACACCAAATAGTTGGGTAAGTCTGGTTAAGTCAGGATTATTATAGTTATTCAGTGAGATGTCAGTATGACGTGCAGAACAAACACTACTCTCCGCATACATCGTGGTGTGGCATGTATCAGATATTTTCTTTATCGCCCTGGCCAACAACCTCCACCACATCACTCTACTCTATATTATCGTCCATGAACTTCTTGTAGTCTGAGTAGAACTTGGGGTCAGTGGTAAATTTCTCTTGTTGGCGATTTATATGTATCACTGCTATTCACCTGTTATTAGGCATTGTTGGTCTTTCAAATTTAAAGGGAGCTGGCATACTGTTGTGACCATTTGTTCCTGGATACTGAACAGAATGTTCAGAAACAGAAGATCATCTTGAGAAATAGCTTTCTCTCCCTCGGCATTTTCTGAAAGGTTAGCCTCTTGGGCGTGTGCTAGGGACCTCCATCACTGTTACGCATACAAATTATCCATCAGGTAGTTTTAAATAATAATGTTTCTATTCACTACACATACATAGTACTTGGACATGATTCTACCTACTTAAAAAGAAGAAAAATGCAAATATTTAGTGTTTAATGACTCGAAATTATATACATTTGGATAATGATAAATGAAATTATTCTTGCAAAGTGTTGATCAGTTAGCATGCACTGATTGTTTCAAACAATAAGTGATTGGTAAGGAAAGGAATGCTTAGTACTACTACTAATCGAGTTATATTATGCACGTTATTTAAGAATATAAAATGCAACACTGATGTCTCATAGTTGCATCTGAAAAATAGAGTTATTTAATTTTTATTATTTAATATTCTATATTTCATCAACCTTTCACCTGATATTAAATACAATATAACTAATGATTGTACAACTAAGACAGGGTGTATATTCTATACCAAATAATGTGATAATAAATCGTACGACCTTGAACAGGGTGATCCAAATCGCGCATGAATCTGACTATTATTAAAATTGTTGACTAATATTATCAAGTAGTGGGATCTACCCAAAACAAAAAAAGGGAACAAATAAACCACGAATATGGGTCTCGTTTTATTAACTGGCAAACATTTTTACAGATAAACATTAAATCATCGATCATTGCAAATGCGTAACGCCCATTTATGAAAGAAACTTGAAAACTTATTAAATATATACTTCTAATTATTTACTCTACTTGATTAATGGGCCGACTATGAGTAGCGAATTTTCACCGATGACCTAACCTATAATTTACCTTTGAACCCGATAACTAAACACATGACCAATTTAGAACATATAGATCCGTAACTCACGATGTCCCATAGTTTTTTTAGTCGAGAAGTAGTGTTGGGAGTGTTGGCTACATGTGCAGGTATAACAGTTGGAGCGATACTTTATAAATCAGTCCATCGAAAAAGAGTTTACAAGTCTGTGGGCACGTTATCGAGAATTTTTGTACATCCCGTGAAATCGTGCCGTGGTTTACAGCTCCAGAATGCGTACTGCAGTAAAGTGGGACTGGTATGTGGCGTGCTCAAGGACAGGTAAGTGCGCAGGTCTGTGTTTCAGAGTAGGTCAAAAGTACATATGCAACGAACACAGAGGCGGCGGCACGAAATTTGGCATTGGGTGAGATCTGCTCACCAACCTTGCGCCGGGGGACATGCTCCCCCTTATCACCTTAAAAATTGAAATATAGACCCTCTGAAACGTTATTTCCTGCATTTTGAGGGACAAATTTCGCTGACACAAAGGGTTTCAGCTTGATTTTGGAAGGGCAACGCCGCCAATAGAACATAAGATATATTCACACACATATACATTTGCACTTAATTTATCTCTTGTGAAGCGGAGTTTGAATCAAAAATCTCCTTGGGAATATTTCTGATTGAGCAATTTATCGATATGCACACTCGTCTGAGGTGGTGGACTTTGATCATAATGTAAGGTTAATATTGCACCTGTTTATGTTCAGTAAGTGTAGTGCTGATAATAAATTACCGTGCTGCAATACACTATCAGGGGAAATTCTTTTTCCTCTCTGGGTTCTCCACACTTGCCAGGGGTGAATCTCGTCTCGTCTCTCTATCACGTCCCCTTGAGGTACGGGATCGGGAACGTCACTTAAACCTTACAGTCAAATAAGACACACACAACGAAATACGTTTCAACTCTCGTCTTAGTCGGTCAGTCGAGCACTATATAAGACACAGCGCCCTGGGGAAAAGTCCCCAAGACTATCGCAAGACTGACCCAAGACTCTCTGCTAGACTGCGTCAAGACTCTCCCCAAGACTCTCCAGGACTGCGTCTGTTCTCGTGTACTCGCCAAGACCAACTAAAACAACTTTATTCATTTTCAAAACCTTAACCAATTACAAAGCAGTAAAAAGACTCTAGGGCGTAACCTTCAATCATACAGCCAATCAAACTAAGTACTGAACACGTCATATCTTTTGATTAATCGTTCACTACATTAATAACTACGAATACTAAACGTCAGAAATAGTAGTCCGAATAGCGACGGTTATCTCGTAATTAGTTCCAAATCACTGAACCAAGTTCCGTCCAGAACCTCAAATGGCCTAAACGGTGCCAGATATAACACATCCATTCACTAGTAATCTAATTAAGTCGATTAACAGATACACAAAAACAAATTCATCACAACACCATTAAGTAAACCTATTTCAAGATAAATTTGAAAATTTGCAATATGAATACGGTGGTTCAAAAATGTATTAAGGGGTAACAGAAACTTCTAATCCTAATCTTACAGCGAATTAACTGGCTTTTCAGTTTCCCACTTTAAGAATTGGAAATATGTTTGTGTTATTCACACTGCAATCACAATGTGTGTATGGTTATAATGATTTACAAATAATAACCGTGTTTTATACAGGCATTGGATTATTCTGAATGAAGAGAATCAATTTCGGGGCATTAGCCACGAGCCAACCATGGCCTTAATATCACCGACCGCTTCCGAAGATGGCCGATATTTACTATTGGACGCCCCAAATATGTCGAGGCTTGAGGTGCCTATTGATACCAACACACTACCAGAACACGAAAGGAAAACTATTAGCTTCAGGTACTACATATCACATAGCTATACTGTTTGGCTATTAATTAAATCTATAGTCTTATATTTAATGGTCAATTTCCAAATGGCGAACTACGCAATCCACAACCGAATCATGTAAGTTGTTGCAATAGTCTACAATGCTTCGTCCAACAATGCGGGTGTTTACGTCACAGAGTCACAAATTATTACTGTAAAGGTTTGTAGGACACTCGTAAGAACATTCCCACATCGTGTTTTTAAGCAGGTCAAATATATGATTTCGAGAACCCTGATTTGTAAAACCAGACATCAGTCCGAAGATTACACAGACTACAAACAACATTCAACATTATTAAATAAGTAATAATTACTTCGTCAACGACAGGTTGTGGAGACAGAATGCTCAAGGTAAATACTGTGGGGCGAAAGCAGAGCAATGGTTGACGCAATATTTTGGGAAGCCGATGAAACTAGTACATGGTGACGATGATAATCTTATACGGCGCGAAATAGGGAAGGCTAGGCCTCCTATACAACTTGGAGAGGAGGGTGACTGCGTAAGTAAATTTTCCACAAAGATTGTCAATCTTGTTATTGTATTATTTTAAATGTTTTTTTTTTTTTTTTTTTTGGTGTGGTTTATTTTATTCAGTTGTTTCTGGTTTATTTTACTTTATTTAGTTATATTATTGTTGTTGTTGTTGTTGTTGTTTTTATTATTACATGGAAGAATTAATGTATCAATAGTTATAAACAAACACACCTTAACGATACTCGTTTTTTCTCACAGTTTTATTTAAGTTGTTAACAATGTATCAATAATTAAAGATTATGTTTTATACCATGTGCTGTAATTATTAATTAATTAATTAATGTGTCAAATTATAATCATTTTTTATGTGGGTTTGTGAAATTGTAACAGAGTGCCACGTTTCGTTCTGTAACAAGTGCAATAAAAAATGAAAACTAAAAATGTAAGCAATAATTTAATTAAATTAAGTTTTTCGAGATTGGGTTGTGTCAATGTGAATCCGACTGTGATGGCACAATATCGGCGGACTCAATTTCAAAACTAGGTTTTTGGACTTTATTTACTCCGAGATGTATTCGTACCCGAGTCAATAGCTATGTTATTTCCACGAACCCGGAAAACAACTACTCTGGCACAGGTAACCACGCAAATTGAAAAAAAGCGTAAGACGCAGGTTTCAAAGCTTCTCACGCGATGACAACCTTGTAGAGTTGAGTTAGTAATTATTTTGACACCATATCAAACTATATTTTTTATATTTTATAAATTCACTCTAATTGAAAATTGACGTTACGTAGATACAACCTTTATGTAGTCATGTGACTGTAAATACCTCCTTCACTGAAGATACAAATGAGTACTGTGGAGAAAGTGAAAGGGATACCACAATATTCTTTTCTTGATAATGTAGAATAAAACACGAAAAACATAACAGTCACAGCCATTTGGGTAAACTATTTTTTCTTTTTAAATTATATTGTTTTTTTTCATTTTCACCATAATTTCATTATTTCGTTTTCACATTTAAATAGTGAAATCTTTAGAATGCGTAAATTTGAAAAAAAAAACATATCCCTGTGACTGTTATGTTATATCAATTCTACAATCTCTGTGAAGAATGAAAAGATCTGTCTGCTGAGTAGTATTCATTTGATTCATCATTTTCATCAGAAATAAAACAAAGATATACAGTAATTTGCATATGAATAGAATAATGGTGTGAATGAGTGGCTACATTGATTATACAATTCTCTATTTTTATAATGTAGATGGTGTATCAAGAAGACGCCAGTTATATGCTGCACAGCCAGGCGTCTTTGGCAGACCTCAATAGCAAAATGCAAGAACCAATCACTGACAGAAATCTGAGACCCAACTTTGTTGTATCCGGAAGAGATGCGTATGATGAGGTAAGGTCTCAGGGCAACATTGTATTGTATTGATTATGATTGCCCGGGAAAGATGACATTAACCATGTTAAATTCCTGTCTATTGTAGGATAAATGGAAGTACGTGAAGATTGGCGAAGTCGTGTTGAGACGAGTGAAACTGGATGAACGGTAACCGTATTAATACGATAAACATAGCTGTGGGTCCATAGCTCGTTTTGTGTCGGTCCTTCGTCTTTGTGGTGGCTTTTCAGTCATTTCTGGTACATTTGGTGTCCTTGATTTTGTTAATTTTGGATATTGAAATGTTATCGACACAGAAGAGGTGTGGCTCCTTACAATGTTTTGAATAACATAAACGTGCAACGCCAAATGGCGTCGCAAATAATGTCGACAAAAGTACACCATTTCCTCATATCACGTGATCGAAACTGATACCAATCGATAGCATGTTTATTAAACACTCACCGACGCGAACATCGCGACAAAAATTCTTTTTCTGAAGTGGTTTTTCACGGGATTCAGGTCGCTAAACCGTACGTAACTCGTGTAACAGCCATTTTCTTGTTGTTGAACTCCCCACGCCAGGAAATCAGGTAGCCGGGTCCACTAACTTCCAAAGTGCTGTGGACCTCTTGGTATTTACTGTTGTTGTTCCTTACATCCTACATGCATAGAAAAACATGTATTGTACATTTCTCTTAAAAGACTGTGGACAGTATCTGAAGCAGGCATGTTCATTTTACGGGAATATCCATCGGGAATACCTATTCCAGTGACGTCATATTGTCCTCTTCGACCTGAAGAAAATCCCTGCCACCGGAGATATGTTTGATGTGAAACCCTGCATCGCGGAAAAAAGAACATCAAACTAATTGCTTCTGTCACGGTTTGACGAGAGTTAAATAAACATAACATCGACTGGCGATTGGTAATACGATCGATGGTGTGATTAATAATCTGTTTTTGTCGAATTTTATTTGCAATACCATTATTTGCGATACTTTTATTTGTTCCAACTCACTTATTAACATAGATAAATTTGAATAGTTGTTTTATGAATGTCGCGAACTATTATTGTGTCCCGTCAGTGTGTCTTCGCTTATCATGGGACACCGTGATGTAATGTTGCGACACCCAATGCTGCTTGTGATATCATGTCATAATGTTGCAACACTCCATGGTGCTTGTGACGTCAGGTTGTAATGTTGCGACACTCCATGATGCTTGTGACATCGTGTTGTAATGTTGCGACATTCCATTATGCTTGTGACATCGTGTCGTAATGTTACGACACTCCATGATGCTTGTGCCATCGTGTCGGAATGTTGCGACACTCCATGATGCTTGTGACATCGTGTCGTGATGATGCGACACTCCATAATACTTGTGATATCATGTTGTAATGTTGCGACACTCGATTATGCTTGTGACATTGTTTCGTAATGTTGCGACCATCGATGATGCTAATGACATCGTGCCGTAATGTTGCGACACTCCATGATGCATGTGACATCGTGCTGTAATGATGCGACACTCCATGATGCTTGTGACATTGTGTCGTAGTGTTGCGACACTCCATAATGCTTGTGACATTTTGTCGTAATGTTGCGACACTCCATAATGCTTGTGACATCGTGTTGCAATGTTGCGACGCACCATGATGCTTGTGATATCATGTCGTAATGTTGCGACACTCAATGAAGCTTGTGACATCGTGACATAATGATGCAACACTCTATGATGCAACACTCCATGATGCTTGTGGCATCATGTTGTAATGATGCGACACTCCATGGTGCTTGTAATATCATGTCGTAATGTTGCGACATTCAATGAAGCTTGTGACATCATGTCGTAATGTTGTGACACTCCATGATGCTTGTGACATCGTGTGGTAATGTTGCGACACTCCATGATGCTTGTGCCATCGTGTCGTAATGTTGCGACACTCCATGATGCTTGTGACATCGTGTCGTAATGTTGCGACACTCCATAATGCTTGTGACATTGTGTCGTGATGATGCGACACTCCATAATGCTTGTGACATCGTGTTGTAATGTTGCGACACACCATGATGCTTGTGATATCATGTCGTAATGTTGCGACACTCAATGAAGCTTGTGACATCGTGACATAATGATGCAACACTCTATGATGCAACACTCCATGATGCTTGTGACATCATGTTGTAATGATGCGACACTCCATGGTGCTTGTAATATCATGTCGTAATGTTGCGACATTCAATGAAGCTTGTAACATCATGTCGTAATGTTGTGACACTCCATGATGCTTGTGACATCGTGTGGTAATGTTGCGACACTCCATGATGCTTGTGACATCGTGTCGTAATGTTACAACACTCCATGGTGCTTGTGATATCATGTCATAATGTTGCGACACTCCATGGTGCTTGTGACATCGTGTAGTAATGTTACGACACTCCATGATGCTTGTGCCATCGTGTCGTAATGTTGCGACACTCCATGATGCTTGTGACATCGTGTCGTAATGTTGCGACACTCCATAATGCTTGTGACATTGTGTCGTGATGATGCGACACTCCATAATGCTTGTGATATCATGTCGTAATGTTGTGTCACTCGATTATGCTTGTGACATTGTGTCATAATGTTGCGACCCTCGATGATGCTTGTGACATTGTGTCGTAATGTTGCAACACTCCATGATGCTAATGACATCGTGCCGTAATGTTGCCACACTCCATGATGCCTGTGACATTGTGTCGTAAAGTTGCGACACTCCATGGTGCTTGTGACATTGTGTCGTAATGTTGCCACACTCCATGATGCTTGTGACATTGTGTCGTAATGTTGTGACACTCCATGATGCTTGTGACATCGTGCTGTAATGATGCGACACTCCATGATGCTAATGACATCGTGCCGTAATGTTGTGACACTCCATAATGTTTGTGACATTGTGTCGTGATGATGCGACACTCCATAATGCTTGTGATATCATGTCGTAATGTTGCATCACTCGATTATGCTTGTGACATTGTGTCGTAATGTTGCGACCCTCGATGATGCTAATGACATCGTGCCGTAATGTTGCGACACTCCATGATGCTTATGACATTGTGTTGTAATGTTGCAACACTCCATGATGCTTGTGACATCGTGCTGTAATGATGCGACACTCCATGATGCTTGTGACATTGTGTCGTAGTGTTGCGACACTCAATGATACTTGTGATATCATGTCGTAGTGTTGCGACACTCAATGATACTTGTGATATCATGTCGTAATGTTGCGTCAGTCGATTATGCTTGTGACATCGTGCCGTAATGTTGCGACACTCCATGATGCTTTTGACATTGTGTCGTAATGTTGCAACACTCCATGATGCTTGTGACATCGTGCTGTAATGATGCGACACTCCATGATGCTTGTGACATTGTATCGTAATGTTGCGACACTCCATAACGCTTGTGACATCATGTCGAAATGTTGCGACACTCAATGAAGCTTGTGACATCATGTCGCAATGTTGTGACACTCCACGATGCTTGTGATATCATGTCGTAATGTTGCGACACTCCATAATGCTTGTGACATTGTGTCGTAATGTTGCGACACACTATGGTGCTTGTGACATTGTGTCGTAATGTTGCGACACTTCATGATGCTTGTGACATCGTGCTGTAATGATGCGACACTCCATGATGCTTGTGACATTGTGTCGTAGTGTTGCGACACTCAATGATACTTGTGATATCATGTCGTAATGTTGCGTCACTCGATTATGCTTGTGACATTGTGTCGTAATGTTGCGACCCTCGATGATGCTAATGACATCGTGCCGTAATGTTGCAACACTCCATGATGCTTTTGACATTGTGTCGTAATGTTGCAACACTCCATGATGCTTGTGACTTCGTGCTGTAATGATGCGACACTCCATGGTGCTTGTGACATTGTGTCGTAGTGTTGCGACACTCAATGATACTTGTGATATCATGTCGTAATGTTGCGTCAGTCGATGATGCTTGTGATATGATGTCGTAATGTTGCGACACTCAATGAAGCTTGTGACATCGTGTCATAATGATGCAACACTCCATGATGATTGTGACATCGTGCTGTGATGATGCGACACTCCATGATGCTTGTAATATTATGTCGTAATGTTGCAACACTCAATGGAGCTTGTGACATCATGTCGAAATGTTGCGACACTCAATGAAGCTTGTGACATCATGTCGCAATGTTGTGACACTCCACGATGCTTGTGATATCATGTCGTAATGTTGCGACACTCCATAATGCTTGTGACATTGTGTCGTAATGTTGCGACACACTATGGTGCTTGTGACATTGTGTCGTAATGTTGCGACACTTCATGATGCTTGTGACATCAAGTCGTGATGGTGCGACACTCCATGATGCTTGTGATATCTTGTCGTAATGTTGCGACACTCAATGAAGCTTGTGACATCATGTCATAATGATGCAATACTGCATGATGCTTGTGACACCGTGTCGTAATGTTGCGACACTCGATGATGCTTGTGAAATCGTGTCGTAATGTTGCGACACTCCATGATGCTTGTGACATTGTATCGTAATGTTGCGACACTCCATAACGCTTGTGACATCATGTCGAAATGTTGCGACACTCAATGAAGCTTGTGACATCATGTCGCAATGTTGTGACACTCCACGATGCTTGTGATATCATGTCGTAATGTTGCGACACTCCATAATGCTTGTGACATTGTGTCGTAATGTTGCGACACACTATGGTGCTTGTGACATTGTGTCGTAATGTTGCGACACTTCATGATGCTTGTGACATCGTGCTGTAATGATGCGACACTCCATGATGCTTGTGACATTGTGTCGTAGTGTTGCGACACTCAATGATACTTGTGATATCATGTCGTAATGTTGCGTCACTCGATTATGCTTGTGACATTGTGTCGTAATGTTGCGACCCTCGATGATGCTAATGACATTGTGCCGTAATGTTGCAACACTCCATGATGCTTTTGACATTGTGTCGTAATGTTGCAACACTCCATGATGCTTGTGACTTCGTGCTGTAATGATGCGACACTCCATGGTGCTTGTGACATTGTGTCGTAGTGTTGCGACACTCAATGATACTTGTGATATCATGTCGTAATGTTGCGTCAGTCGATGATGCTTGTGATATGATGTCGTAATGTTGCGACACTCAATGAAGCTTGTGACATCGTGTCATAATGATGCAACACTCCATGATGATTGTGACATCGTGCTGTGATGATGCGACACTCCATGATGCTTGTAATATTATGTCGTAATGTTGCAACACTCAATGGAGCTTGTGACATCATGTCGAAATGTTGCGACACTCAATGAAGCTTGTGACATCATGTCGCAATGTTGTGACACTCCACGATGCTTGTGATATCATGTCGTAATGTTGCGACACTCCATAATGCTTGTGACATTGTGTCGTAATGTTGCGACACACTATGGTGCTTGTGACATTGTGTCGTAATGTTGCGACACTTCATGATGCTTGTGACATCAAGTCGTGATGGTGCGACACTCCATGATGCTTGTGATATCTTGTCGTAATGTTGCGACACTCAATGAAGCTTGTGACATCATGTCATAATGATGCAATACTGCATGATGCTTGTGACACCGTGTCGTAATGTTGCGACACTCGATGATGCTTGTGAAATCGTGTCGTAATGTTGCGACACTCCATTTTGCTTGTGACATCGTGCTGTAGTGATGCGACACTCGATGATGCTTGTGACATCATGTCGTAACGTTGTGACACTCCATGATGCTTGTGACATTGTGTCTTAATGTTGGGACACTCCATGATGCTTGTGTGTCGTAATGTTGCAACACTCCATGATTCTTGTGACATCGTGTTGTAATGTTGCTACACTTCATAATGCTTGTGACATTGTGTCGTCATGTTGCGACCCTCGATGACGCTAATGACATCGTGCCGTAATGTTGCGACACTCCATAATGCTTGTGACATCGTGCTGTAGTGTTGCGACACTCAATGATACTTGTGATATCATGTCGTAATGTTGCGTCACTCGATTATGCTTGTGACATTGTGTCGTAATGTTGCGACCCTCGATGACGCTAATGACATCGTGCCGTAATGTTGCGACACTCCATGATGCTTGTGACATTGTGTCGTAGTGTTGCGACACTCAATGATACTTGTGATATCATGTCGTAATGTTGCGTCACTCGATTATGCTTGTGACATTGTGTCGTCATGTTGCGACCCTCGATGACGCTAATGACATCGTGCCGTAATGTTGCGACACTCCATGATGCTTGTGACATTGTGTCGTAGTGTTGCGACACTCAATGATACTTGTGATATCATGTCGTAATGTTGCGTCACTCGATTATGCTTGTGACATTGTGTCGTAATGTTGCGACCCTCGATGATGCTAATGACATCGTGCCGTAATGTTGCAACACTCCATGATGCTTTTGACATTGTGTCGTAATGTTGCAACACTCCATGATGCTTGTGACTTCGTGCTGTAATGATGCGACACTCCATGGTGCTTGTGACATTGTGTCGTAGTGTTGCGACACTCAATGATACTTGTGATATCGTGTCATAATGATGCAACACTCCATGATGATTGTGACATCGTGCTGTGATGATGCGACACTCCATGATGCTTGTAATATTATGTCGTAATGTTGCAACACTCAATGGAGCTTGTGACATCATGTCGAAATGTTGCGACACTCAATGAAGCTTGTGACATCATGTCGCAATGTTGTGACACTCCACGATGCTTGTGATATCATGTCGTAATGTTGCGACACTCCATAATGCTTGTGACATTGTGTCGTAATGTTGCGACACACTATGGTGCTTGTGACATTGTGTCGTAATGTTGCGACACTTCATGATGCTTGTGACATCAAGTCGTGATGGTGCGACACTCCATGATGCTTGTGATATCTTGTCGTAATGTTGCGACACTCAATGAAGCTTGTGACATCATGTCATAATGATGCAATACTGCATGATGCTTGTGACACCGTGTCGTAATGTTGCGACACTCGATGATGCTTGTGAAATCGTGTCGTAATGTTGTGACACTCCATGATGCTTGTGACATTGTGTCTTAATGTTGGGACACTCCATGATGCTTGTGTGTCGTAATGTTGCAACACTCCATGATTCTTGTGACATCGTGTTGTAATGTTGCTACACTTCATAATGCTTGTGACATTGTGTCGTCATGTTGCGACCCTCGATGACGCTAATGACATCGTGCCGTAATGTTGCGACACTCCATAATGCTTGTGACATCGTGCTGTAGTGATGCAACACTCCGTGATGCTTGTGACATTGTGTCGTAATGTTGCAACACTCGATGATGCTTGTGACATCGTGTCGTAATGTTGGGATACTCCATAATGCTTGTGTGTCGTAATGTTGCGACACTCGATGATGCTTGTGACATCGTGTCGTAATGTTGGGACACTCCATGATGCTTGTGACATTGTGTCGTAATGTTGCAACACTCGATTATGCTTGTGACATCGTGTCGTAATGTTGGGACACTCCATGATGCTTGTGACATTGTGTCGTAATGTTGCAACACTCGATTATGCTTGTGACATCGTGTCGTAATGTTGCAACACTCCATGATGCTTGTGACATTGTGTCGTAAAGTTGCAACACTCGATTATGCTTGTGACATCGTGTCGTAATGTTGGGACACTCCATGATGCTTGTGTGTCGTAATGTTGCAACACTCCATGATGCTTGTGACATTGTGTCGGAATGTTGCGACCCTCGATGATGCTAATGACATCGTGTCGTAATGTTGCGACACTCCATGATGCTTGTGACATCGTGCTGTAATGTTGCAACACTCCATGATGCTTGTGACATTGTGTCGTAATGTTGCGACACTTTATGATGCTAGTGACATTGTGTTGTAATGTTGCGACACTCCATAATGCTTGTGACATCGTGTTGTAATGTTGCGACACTCCATGATGCTTGTGATATCATGTCGTAATGTTGCGACACTCAATGAAGCTTGTGACGTCATGTCATAATGATGCAACACTCCATGATGCTTGTGACATCGTGCTGTAATGATGAGACACTCCATGATGCTTGTAATATCATGTCGTAATATTGCAACACTCAATGAAGCTTGTGACATCATGTCGTACTGTTGCGACACTCAATGAAGCTTGTGATATCATGTCGTAATGTTGCGTCACTCGATTATGCTTGTGACATTGTGTCGTAATGTTGCGACCCTCGATGATGCTAATGACATCGTGCCGTAATGTTGCGAGACTCCATGATGCTTTTGACATTGTGTCGTAATGTTGGAACACTCCATGATGCTTGTGACATCGTGCTGTAATGATGCGACACTCCATGATGCTTGTGACATTGTGTCGTAGTGTTGCGACACTCAATGATACTTGTGATATCATGTCGTAATGTTGCGTCACTCGATTATGCTTGTGACATTGTGTTGTAATGTTGCGACCCTCGATGATGCTAATGACATCGTGCCGTAATGTTGCGACACTCCATGATGCTTGTGACATCGTGCTGTAATGATGAGACACTCCATGATGCTTGTAATATCATGTCGTAATATTGCAACACTCAATGAAGCTTGTGACATCATGTCATACTGTTGCGACACTCAATGAAGCTTGTGACATCATGTCGTAATGTTGTGACACTCCATGATGCTTGTGACATCGTGTCGTAATGTTGCGACACTCCATGATGCTTGTGTGTCGTAATGTTGCAACACTCCATGATGCTTGTGACATTGTGTCGGAATGTTGCGACCCTCGATGATGCTAATGACATCGTGTCGTAATGTTGCGACACTCCATGATGCTTGTGACATCGTGCTGTAATGTTGCAACACTCCATGATGCTTGTGACATTGTGTCGTAATGTTGCGACACTCAATGAAGCTTGTGACATCATGTCGTAATGTTGTGACACTCCATGATGCTTGTGACATCGTGTCGTAATGTTGCGACACTCCATAACGCTTGTGACATTGTGTCATAATGTTGCGACACTCAATGATACTTGTGATATCATGTCGTAATGTTGCGTCACTCGATTATGTTTGTGACATTGTGTCGTAATGTTGCGACCCTCGATGATGCTAATGACATCGTGCCGTAATGTTGCGAGACTCCATGATGCTTTTGACATTGTGTCGTAATGTTGGAACACTCCATGATGCTTGTGACATCGTGCTGTAATGATGCGACACTCCATGATGCTTGTGACATTGTGTCGTAGTGTTGCGACACTCGATGATACTTGTGATATCATGTCGTAATGTTGCGTCACTCGATTATGCTTGTGACATTGTGTCGTAATGTTGCAACCCTCGATGATGCTAATGACATCGTGCCATAATGTTGCGACACTCCATGATGCTTTTGACATTGTGTCATAATGTTGCAACACTCCATGATGCTTGTGACATCATGCTGTAATGATGCAACACTCCATGATGCTTGTGACATTGTATCGTAATGTTGCGACACTCCATAACGCTTGTGACATTGTGTCATAATGTTGCGACACTCAATGATACTTGTGATATCATGTCGTAATGTTGCGTCACTCGATTATGCTTGTGACATCGTGCCGTAATGTTGCGACACTCCATGATGCTTTTGACATTGTGTCGTAATGTTGCAACACTCCATGATGCTTGTGACATCGTGCTGTAATGATGCGACACTCCATGAT
Organism: Saccoglossus kowalevskii; assembly: GCF_978046115.1. Taxonomy (NCBI): domain Eukaryota; kingdom Metazoa; phylum Hemichordata; class Enteropneusta; family Harrimaniidae; genus Saccoglossus; species Saccoglossus kowalevskii. The sequence continues at coordinate 7,078,861 of NC_140647.1, read as the reverse complement.
GCTTGTGACATTGTATCGTAATGTTGCGACACTCCATAACGCTTGTGACATTGTGTCATAATGTTGCGACACTCAATGATACTTGTGATATCATGTCATAATGTTGCGTCACTCGATTATGCTTGTGACATTGTGTCGTAATGTTGCGACCCTCGATGATGCTAATGACATCGTGCCGTAATGTTGCGACACTCCATGATGCTTTTGACATTGTGTCGTAATGTTGCAACACTCCATGATGCTTGTGACATCGTGCTGTAATGATGCGACACTCCATGATGCTTGTGACATTGTATCGTAGTGTTGCGACACTCCATGGTGCTTGTGACATCGTGTCGTAATGTTGCGACACTCAATGAAGCTTGTGACATCGTGTCATAATGATGCAACACTCCATGATGCTTGTGACATCGTGATGTAATGTTGCGACACTCCATGATGCTTGTGATATCATGTCGTAATGTTGCGACACTCAATGAAGCTTGTGACATCATGTCGTAATGTTGTGACACTCTATGATGCTTGTGACATCGTGTCGTAATGTTGCGACACTCCATAACGCTTGTGACATTGTGTCATAATGTTGCGACACTCAATGATACTTGTGATATCATGTCGTAATGTTGCATCACTCGATTATGCTTGTGCCATTGTGTCGTAATGTTGCGACCCTCGATGATGCTAATGACATCGTGCCGTAATGTTGCGACACTCCATGATGCTTTTGACATTGTGTCGTAATGTTGCAACACTCCATGATGCTTGTGACATCGTGCTGTAATGATGCGACACTCCATGATGCTTGTGACATTGTGTCGTAGTGTTGCGACACTCAATGATACTTGTGATATCATGTCGTAATGTTGCGTCACTCGATTATGCTTGTGACATTGTGTCGTAATGTTGCGACCCTCGATGATGCTAATGACATCGTGCCGTAATGTTGCGACACTCCATGATGCTTTTGACATTGTGTCGTAATGTTGCAACACTCCATGATGCTTGTGACATCGTGCTGTAATTATGCGACACTCCATGATGCTTGTGACATTGTATCGTAATGTTGCGACACTCCATAACGCTTGTGACATTGTGTCATAATGTTGCGACACTCAATGATACTTGTGGTATCATGTCGTAATGTTGCGTCACTCGATTATGCTTGTGACATTGTGTCGTAATGTTGCGACCCTCGATGATGCTAATGACATCGTGCCATAATGTTGCGACACTCCATGATGCTTTTGACATTGTGTCGTAATGTTGCAACACTCCATGATGCTTGTGACTTCGTGCTGTAATGATGCGACACTCCATGATGCTTGTGACATTGTGTCGTAGTGTTGCGACACTCAATGATACTTGTGATATCATGTCGTAATGTTGCGTCAGTCGATTATGCTTGTGACATCGTACCGTAATGTTGCGACACTCCATGATGCTTTTGACATTGTGTCGTAATGTTGCAACACTCCATGATGCTTGTGACATCGTGCTGTAATGATGCGACACTCCATGATGCTTGTGACATTGTGTCGTAGTGTTGCAACACTCAATGATACTTGTGATATCATGTCGTAATGTTGCGTCACTCGATTATGCTTGTGACATTGTGTCGTAATGTTGCGACCCTCGATGATGCTAATGACATCGTGCCGTAATGTTGCGACACTCCATGATGCTTGTGACATTGTATCGTAATGTTGCGACACTCCATAACGCTTGTGACATTGTGTCATAATGATGAGACACTCCATGATGCTTGTGATATCATGTCGTAATGTTGCGTCACTCGATTATGCTTGTGACATTGTGTCGTAATGTTGCGACCCTCGATGATGCTAATGACATCGTGCCGTAATGTTGCGAGACTCCATGATGCTTTTGACATTGTGTCGTAATGTTGGAACACTCCATGATGCTTGTGACATCGTGCTGTAATGATGCGACACTCCATGATGCTTGTGACATTGTGTCGTAGTGTTGTGACACTCAATGATATTTGTGATATCATGTCGTAATGTTGCGTCACTCGATTATGCTTGTGACATTGTGTCGTAATGTTGCGACCCTCGATGATGCTAATGACATCGTGCCGTAATGATGCAACACTCCATGATGCTTGTGACATTGTATCGTAATGTTGCGACACTCCATAACGCTTGTGACATTGTGTCATAATGTTGCGACACTCAATGATACTTGTGATATCATGTCGTAATGTTGCGTCACTCGATTATGCTTGTGACATTGTGTCGTAATGTTGCGACCCTCGATGATGCTAATGACATCGTGCCGTAATGTTGCGACACTCCATGATGCTTTTGACATTGTGTCGTAATGTTGCAACACTCCATGATGCTTGTGACTTCGTGCTGTAATGATGCGACACTCCATGGTGCTTGTGACATTGTGTCGTAGTGTTGCGACACTCAATGATACTTGTGATATCATGTCGTAATGTTGCGTCAGTCGATTATGCTTGTGACATCGTGCCGTAATGTTGCGACACTCCATGATGCTTTTGACATTGTGTCGTAATGTTGCAACACTCCATGATGCTTGTGACATCGTGCTGTAATGATGCGACACTCCATGATGCTTGTGACATTGTATCGTAATGTTGCGACACTCCATAACGCTTGTGACATTGTGTCATAATGTTACGACACTCAATGATACTTGTGATATCATGTCATAATGTTGCGTCACTCGATTATGCTTGTGACATTGTGTCGTAATGTTGCGACCCTCGATGATGCTAATGACATCGTGCCGTAATGTTGCGACACTCCATGATGCTTTTGACAAATTGTCGTAATGTTGCAACACTCCATGATGCTTGTGACATCGTGCTGTAATGATGCGACACTCCATGATGCTTGTGACATTGTATCGTAATGTTGCGACACTCCATAACGCTTGTGACATTGTGTCATAATGTTGCGACACTCAATGATACTTGTGGTATCATGTCGTAATGTTGCGTCACTCGATTATGCTTGTGACATTGTGTCGTAATGTTGCGACCCTCGATGATGCTAATGACATCGTGCCATAATGTTGCGACACTCCATGATGCTTTTGACATTGTGTCGTAATGTTGCAACACTCCATGATGCTTGTGACTTCGTGCTGTAATGATGCGACACTCCATGATGCTTGTGACATTGTGTCGTAGTGTTGCGACACTCAATGATACTTGTGATATCATGTCGTAATGTTGCGTCAGTCGATTATGCTTGTGACATCGTACCGTAATGTTGCGACACTCCATGATGCTTTTGACATTGTGTCGTAATGTTGCAACACTCCATGATGCTTGTGACATCGTGCTGTAATGATGCGACACTCCATGATGCTTGTGACATTGTGTCGTAGTGTTGCGACACTCAATGATACTTGTGATATCATGTCGTAATGTTGCGTCACTCGATTATGCTTGTGACATTGTGTCGTAATGTTGCGACCCTCGATGATGCTAATGACATCGTGCCGTAATGTTGCGACACTCCATGATGCTTGTGACATTGTATCGTAATGTTGCGACACTCCATAACGCTTGTGACATTGTGTCATAATGATGAGACACTCCATGATGCTTGTGATATCATGTCGTAATGTTGCGTCACTCGATTATGCTTGTGACATTGTGTCGTAATGTTGCGACCCTCGATGATGCTAATGACATCGTGCCGTAATGTTGCGAGACTCCATGATGCTTTTGACATTGTGTCGTAATGTTGGAACACTCCATGATGCTTGTGACATCGTGCTGTAATGATGCGACACTCCATGATGCTTGTGACATTGTGTCGTAGTGTTGTGACACTCAATGATATTTGTGATATCATGTCGTAATGTTGCGTCACTCGATTATGCTTGTGACATTGTGTCGTAATGTTGCGACCCTCGATGATGCTAATGACATCGTGCCGTAATGATGCAACACTCCATGATGCTTGTGACATTGTATCGTAATGTTGCGACACTCCATAACGCTTGTGACATTGTGTCATAATGTTGCGACACTCAATGATACTTGTGATATCATGTCGTAATGTTGCGTCACTCGATTATGCTTGTGACATTGTGTCGTAATGTTGCGACCCTCGATGATGCTAATGACATCGTGCCGTAATGTTGCGACACTCCATGATGCTTTTGACATTGTGTCGTAATGTTGCAACACTCCATGATGCTTGTGACTTCGTGCTGTAATGATGCGACACTCCATGGTGCTTGTGACATTGTGTCGTAGTGTTGCGACACTCAATGATACTTGTGATATCATGTCGTAATGTTGCGTCAGTCGATTATGCTTGTGACATCGTGCCGTAATGTTGCGACACTCCATGATGCTTTTGACATTGTGTCGTAATGTTGCAACACTCCATGATGCTTGTGACATCGTGCTGTAATGATGCGACACTCCATGATGCTTGTGACATTGTATCGTAATGTTGCGACACTCCATAACGCTTGTGACATTGTGTCATAATGTTACGACACTCAATGATACTTGTGATATCATGTCATAATGTTGCGTCACTCGATTATGCTTGTGACATTGTGTCGTAATGTTGCGACCCTCGATGATGCTAATGACATCGTGCCGTAATGTTGCGACACTCCATGATGCTTTTGACAAATTGTCGTAATGTTGCAACACTCCATGATGCTTGTGACATCGTGCTGTAATGATGCGACACTCCATGATGCTTGTGACATTGTATCGTAGTGTTGCGACACTCCATGGTGCTTGTGACATCGTGTCGTAATGTTGCGACACTCAATGAAGCTTGTGACATCGTGTCATAATGATGCAACACTCCATGATGCTTGTGACATCGTGATGTAATGTTGCGACACTCCATGATGCTTGTGATATCATGTCGTAATGTTGCGACACTCAATGAAGCTTGTGACATCGTGTCATAATGATGCAACACTCCATGATGCTTGTGACATTGTGCTGTAATGATGAGACACTCCATGATGCTTGTAATATCATGTCGTAATGTTGCAACACTCAATGAAGCTTGTGACATCATGTCGTACTGTTTTGACACTCCATGAAGCTTGTGACATCATGTCGTAATGTTGTGACACTCAATGAAGCTTGTGACATCATGTCGTAATGTTGTGACACTCCATGATGCTTGTGACATCGTGTCGTAATGTTGCGACACTCCATAACGCTTGTGACATTGTGTCATAATGTTGCGACACTCAATGATACTTGTGATATCATGTCGTAATGTTGCATCACTCGATTATGCTTGTGCCATTGTGTCGTAATGTTGCGACTCTCGATGATGCTAATGACATCGTGCCGTAATGTTGCGACACTCCATGATGCTTTTGACATTGTGTCGTAATGTTGCAACACTCCATGATGCTTGTGACATCGTGCTGTAATGATGCGACACTCCATGATGCTTGTGACATTGTGTCGTAGTGTTGCGACACTCAATGATACTTGTGATATCATGTCGTAATGTTGCGTCACTCGATTATGCTTGTGACATTGCGTCGTAATGTTGCGACCCTCGATGATGCTAATGACATCGTGCCGTAATGTTGCGACACTCCATGATGCTTTTGACATTGTGTCGTAATGTTGCAACACTCCATGATGCTTGTGACATCGTGCTGTAATTATGCGACACTCCATGATGCATGTGACATTGTATCGTAATGCTGCGACACTCCATAACGCTTGTGACATTGTGTCATAATGTTGCGACACTCAATGATACTTGTGGTATCATGTCGTAATGTTGCGTCACTCGATTATGCTTGTGACATTGTGTCGTAATGTTGCGACCCTCGATGATGCTAATGACATCGTGCCATAATGTTGCGACACTCCATGATGCTTTTGACATTGTGTCGTAATGTTGCAACACTCCATGATGCTTGTGACTTCATGCTGTAATGATGCGACACTCCATGATGCTTGTGACATTGTGTTGTAGTGTTGCGACACTCAATGATACTTGTGATATCATGTCGTAATGTTGCGTCAGTCGATTATGCTTGTGACATCGTACCGTAATGTTGCGACACTCCATGATGCTTTTGACATTGTGTCGTAATGTTGCAACACTCCATGATGCTTGTGACATCGTGCTGTAATGATGCGACACTCCATGATGCTTGTGACATTGTGTCGTAGTGTTGCGACACTCAATGATACTTGTGATATCATGTCGTAATGTTGCGACCCTCGATGATGCTAATGACATCGTGCCGTAATGTTGCGAGACTCCATGATGCTTTTGACATTGTGTCGTAATGTTGGAACACTCCATGATGCTTGTGACATCGTGCTGTAATGATGCGACACTCCATGATGCTTGTGACATTGTGTCGTAGTGTTGCGACACTCGATGATACTTGTGATATCATGTCGTAATGTTGCGTCACTCGATTATGCTTGTGACATTGTGTCGTAATGTTGCAACCCTCGATGATGCTAATGACATCGTGCCATAATGTTGCGACACTCCATGATGCTTTTGACATTGTGTCATAATGTTGCAACACTCCATGATGCTTGTGACATCATGCTGTAATGATGCAACACTCCATGATGCTTGTGACATTGTATCGTAATGTTGCGACACTCCATAACGCTTGTGACATTGTGTCATAATGTTGCGACACTCAATGATACTTGTGATATCATGTCATAATGTTGCGTCACTCGATTATGCTTGTGACATCGTGCCGTAATGTTGCGACACTCCATGATGCTTTTGACATTGTGTCGTAATGTTGCAACACTCCATGATGCTTGTGACATCGTGCTGTAATGATGCGACACTCCATGATGCTTGTGACATTGTATCTTAATGTTGCGACACTCCATAACGCTTGTGACATTGTGTCATAATGTTGCGACACTCAATGATACTTGTGATATCATGTCATAATGTTGCGTCACTCGATTATGCTTGTGACATTGTGTCGTAATGTTGCGACCCTCGATGATGCTAATGACATCGTGCCGTAATGTTGCGACACTCCATGATGCTTTTGACATTGTGTCGTAATGTTGCAACACTCCATGATGCTTGTGACATCGTGCTGTAATGATGCGACACTCCATGATGCTTGTGACATTGTATCGTAGTGTTGCGACACTCCATGGTGCTTGTGACATCGTGTCGTAATGTTGCGACACTCAATGAAGCTTGTGACATCGTGTCATAATGATGCAACACTCCATGATGCTTGTGACATCGTGATGTAATGTTGCGACACTCCATGATGCTTGTGATATCATGTCGTAATGTTGCGACACTCAATGAAGCTTGTGACATCATGTCGTAATGTTGTGACACTCCATGATGCTTGTGACATCGTGTCGTAATGTTGCGACACTCCATAACGCTTGTGACATTATGTCATAATGTTGCGACACTCAATGATACTTGTGATATCATGTCGTAATGTTGCATCACTCGATTATGCTTGTGCCATTGTGTCGTAATGTTGCGACCCTCGATGATGCTAATGACATCGTGCCGTAATGTTGCGACACTCCATGATGCTTTTGACATTGTGTCGTAATGTTGCAACACTCCATGATGCTTGTGACATCGTGCTGTAATGATGCGACACTCCATGATGCTTGTGACATTGTGTCGTAGTGTTGCGACACTCAATGATACTTGTGATATCATGTCGTAATGTTGCGTCACTCGATTATGCTTGTGACATTGTGTCGTAATGTTGCAACCCTCGATGATGCTAATGACATCGTGCCGTAATGTTGCGACACTCCATGATGCTTTTGACATTGTGTCGTAATGTTGCAACACTCCATGATGCTTGTGACATCGTGCTGTAATTATGCGACACTCCATGATGCTTGTGACATTGTATCGTAATGTTGCGACACTCCATAACGCTTGTGACATTGTGTCATAATGTTGCGACACTCAATGATACTTGTGGTATCATGTCGTAATGTTGCGTCACTCGATTATGCTTGTGACATTGTGTCGTAATGTTGCGACCCTCGATGATGCTAATGACATCGTGCCATAATGTTGCGACACTCCATGATGCTTTTGACATTGTGTCGTAAGGTTGCAACACTCCATGATGCTTGTGACTTCGTGCTGTAATGATGCGACACTCCATGATGCTTGTGACATTGTGTCGTAGTGTTGCGACACTCAATGATACTTGTGATATCATGTCGTAATGTTGCGTCAGTCGATTATGCTTGTGACATCGTACCGTAATGTTGCGACACTCCATGATGCTTTTGACATTGTGTCGTAATGTTGCAACACTCCATGATGCTTGTGACATCGTGCTGTAATGATGCGACACTCCATGATGCTTGTGACATTGTGTCGTAGTGTTGCGACACTCAATGATACTTGTGATATCATGTCGTAATGTTGCGTCACTCGATTATGCTTGTGACATTGTGTCGTAATGTTGCGACCCTCGATGATGCTAATGACATCGTGCCGTAATGTTGCGACACTCCATGATGCTTGTGACATTGTATCGTAATGTTGCGACACTCCATAACGCTTGTGACATTGTGTCATAATGATGAGACACTCCATGATGCTTGTGATATCATGTCGTAATGTTGCGTCACTCGATTATGCTTGTGACATTGTGTCGTAATGTTGCGACCCTCGATGATGCTAATGACATCGTGCCGTAATGTTGCGAGACTCCATGATGCTTTTGACATTGTGTCGTAATGTTGGAACACTCCTTGATGCTTGTGACATCGTGCTGTAATGATGCGACACTCCATGATGCTTGTGACATTGTGTCGTAGTGTTGTGACACTCAATGATACTTGTGATATCATGTCGTAATGTTGCGTCACTCGATTATGCTTGTGACATTGTGTCGTAATGTTGCGACCCTCGATGATGCTAATGACATCGTGCCGTAATGATGCAACACTCCATGATGCTTGTGACATTGTATCGTAATGTTGCGACACTCCATAACGCTTGTGACATTGTGTCATAATGTTGCGACACTCAATGATACTTGTGATATCATGTCGTAATGTTGCGTCACTCGATTATGCTTGTGACATTGTGTCGTAATGTTGCGACCCTCGATGATGCTAATGACATCGTGCCGTAATGTTGCGACACTCCATGATGCTTTTGACATTGTGTCGTAATGTTGCAACACTCCATGATGCTTGTGACTTTGTGCTGTAATGATGCGACACTCCATGGTGCTTGTGACATTGTGTCGTAGTGTTGCGACACTCAATGATACTTGTGATATCATGTCGTAATGTTGCGTCAGTCGATTATGCTTGTGACATCGTGCCGTAATGTTGCGACACTCCATGATGCTTTTGACATTGTGTCGTAATGTTGCAACACTCCATGATGCTTGTGACATCGTGCTGTAATGATGCGACACTCCATGATGCTTGTGACATTGTATCGTAATGTTGCGACACTCCATAACGCTTGTGACATTGTGTCATAATGTTACGACACTCAATGATACTTGTGATATCATGTCATAATGTTGCGTCACTCGATTATGCTTGTGACATTGTGTCGTAATGTTGCGACCCTCGATGATGCTAATGACATCGTGCCGTAATGTTGCGACACTCCATGATGCTTTTGACAAATTGTCATAATGTTGCAACACTCCATGATGCTTGTGACATCGTGCTGTAATGATGCGACACTCCATGATGCTTGTGACATTGTATCGTAGTGTTGCGACACTCCATGGTGCTTGTGACATCGTGTCGTAATGTTGCGACACTCAATGAAGCTTGTGACATCGTGTCATAATGATGCAACACTCCATGATGCTTGTGACATCGTGATGTAATGTTGCGACACTCCATGATGCTTGTGATATCATGTCGTAATGTTGCGACACTCAATGAAGCTTGTGACATCGTGTCATAATGATGCAACACTCCATGATGCTTGTGACATTGTGCTGTAATGATGAGACACTCCATGATGCTTGTAATATCATGTCGTAATGTTGCAACACTCAATGAAGCTTGTGACATCATGTCGTACTGTTTTGACACTCCATGAAGCTTGTGACATCATGTCGTAATGTTGCGACACTCAATGAAGCTTGTGACATCATGTCGTAATGTTGTGACACTCCATGATGCTTGTGACATCGTGTCGTAATGTTGCGACACTCCATAACGCTTGTGACATTGTGTCATAATGTTGCGACACTCAATGATACTTGTGATATCATGTCGTAATGTTGCATCACTCGATTATGCTTGTGCCATTGTGTCGTAATGTTGCGACTCTCGATGATGCTAATGACATCGTGCCGTAATGTTGCGACACTCCATGATGCTTTTGACATTGTGTCGTAATGTTGCAACACTCCATGATGCTTGTGACATCGTGCTGTAATGATGCGACACTCCATGATGCTTGTGACATTGTGTCGTAGTGTTGCGACACTCAATGATACTTGTGATATCATGTCGTAATGTTGCGTCACTCGATTATGCTTGTGACATTGTGTCGTAATGTTGCGACCCTCGATGATGCTAATGACATCGTGCCGTAATGTTGCGACACTCCATGATGCTTTTGACATTGTGTCGTAATGTTGCAACACTCCATGATGCTTGTGACATCGTGCTGTAATTATGCGACACTCCATGATGCATGTGACATTGTATCGTAATGCTGCGACACTCCATAACGCTTGTGACATTGTGTCATAATGTTGCGACACTCAATGATACTTGTGGTATCATGTCGTAATGTTGCGTCACTCGATTATGCTTGTGACATTGTGTCGTAATGTTGCGACCCTCGATGATGCTAATGACATCGTGCCATAATGTTGCGACACTCCATGATGCTTTTGACATTGTGTCGTAATGTTGCAACACTCCATGATGCTTGTGATTTCATGCTGTAATGATGCGACACTCCATGATGCTTGTGACATTGTGTCGTAGTGTTGCGACACTCAATGATACTTGTGATATCATGTCGTAATGTTGCGTCAGTCGATTATGCTTGTGACATCGTACCGTAATGTTGCGACACTCCATGATGCTTTTGACATTGTGTCGTAATGTTGCAACACTCCATGATGCTTGTGACATCGTGCTGTAATGATGCGACACTCCATGATGCTTGTGACATTGTGTCGTAGTGTTGCGACACTCAATGATACTTGTGATATCATGTCGTAATGTTGCGTCACTCCATTATGCTTGTGACATTGTGTCGTAATGTTGCGACCCTCGATGATGCTAATGACATCGTGCCGTAATGTTGCGACACTCCATGATGCTTGTGACATTGTATCGTAATGTTGCGACACTCCATAACGCTTGTGACATTGTGTCATAATGTTGCGACACTCAATGATACTTGTGATATCATGTCGTAATGTTGCGTCACTCGATTATGCTTGTGACATTGTGTCGTAATGTTGCGACCCTCGATGATGCTAATGACATCGTGCCGTAATGTTGACACTCCATGATGCTTTTGACATTGTGTCGTAATGTTGCAACACTCCATGATGCTTGTGACATCGTGCTGTAATGATGCGACACTCCATGATGCTTGTGACATTGTGTCGTAGTGTTGCGACACTCAATGATACTTGTGATATCATGTCGTAATGTTGCGTCACTCGATTATGCTTGTGACATTGTGTCGTAATGTTGCGACCCTCGATGATGCTAATGACGTCGTGCCGTAATGTTGCGACACTCCATGATTCTTTTGACATTGTGTCGTAATGTTGCAACACTCCATGATGCTTGTGACATCGTGCTGTAATGATGCGACACTCCATAACGCTTGTGACATTGTGTCGTAATGTTGCGACCCTCGATGATGCTAATGACATCGTGCCGTAATGTTGCGACACTCCATGATGCTTGTGACATTGTATCGTAATGTTGCGACACTCCATAACGCTTGTGACATTGTGTCATAATGTTGCGACACTCAATGATACTTGTGATATCATGTCGTAATGTTGCGTCACTCGATTATGCTTGTGACATTGTGTCGTAATGTTGCGACCCTCGATGATGCTAATGACATCGTGCCGTAATGTTGACACTCCATGATGCTTTTGACATTGTGTCGTAATGTTGCAACACTCCATGATGCTTGTGACATCGTGCTGTAATGATGCGACACTCCATGATGCTTGTGACATTGTGTCGTAGTGTTGCGACACTCAATGATACTTGTGATATCATGTCGTAATGTTGCGTCACTCGATTATGCTTGTGACATTGTGTCGTAATGTTGCGACCCTCGATGATGCTAATGACGTCGTGCCGTAATGTTGCGACACTCCATGATTCTTTTGACATTGTGTCGTAATGTTGCAACACTCCATGATGCTTGTGACATCGTGCTGTAATGATGCGACACTCCATAACGCTTGTGACATTGTGTCATAATGTTGCGACACTCAATGATACTTGTGATATCATGTCGTAATGTTGCGTCACTCGATTATGCTTGTGACATTGTGTCGTAATGTTGCGACCCTCGATGATGCTAATGACATCGTGCCGTAATGTTGCGACACTCCATGATGCTTTTGACAAATTGTCGTAATGTTGCAACACTCCATGATGCTTGTGACATCGTGCTGTAATGATGCGACACTCCATGATGCTTGTGACATTGTATCGTAGTGTTGCGACACTCCATGGTGCTTGTGACATCGTGTCGTAATGTTGCGACACTCAATGAAGCTTGTGACATCGTGTCATAATGATGCAACACTCCATGATGCTTGTGACATCGTGATGTAATGTTGCGACACTCCATGATGCTTGTGATATCATGTCGTAATGTTGCGACACTCAATGAAGCTTGTGACATCGTGTCATAATGATGCAACACTCCATGATGCTTGTGACATTGTGCTGTAATGATGAGACAATCCATGTTGCTTGTAATATCATGTCGTAATGTTGCAACACTCAATGAAGCTTGTGACATCATGTCGTACTGTTTTGACACTCCATGAAGCTTGTGACATCATGTCGTAATGTTGTGACACTCAATGAAGCTTGTGACATCATGTCGTAATGTTGTGACACTCCATGATGCTTGTGACATCGTGTCGTAATGTTGCGACACTCCATAACGCTTGTGACATTGTGTCATAATGTTGCGACACTCAATGATACTTGTGATATCATGTCGTAATGTTGCATCACTCGATTATGCTTGTGCCATTGTGTCGTAATGTTGCGACTCTCGATGATGCTAATGACATCGTGCCGTAATGTTGCGACACTCCATGATGCTTTTGACATTGTGTCGTAATGTTGCAACACTCCATGATGCTTGTGACATCGTGCTGTAATGATGCGACACTCCATGATGCTTGTGACATTGTGTCGTAGTGTTGCGACACTCAATGATACTTGTGATATCATGTCGTAATGTTGCGTCACTCGATTATGCTTGTGACATTGCGTCGTAATGTTGCGACCCTCGATGATGCTAATGACATCGTGCCGTAATGTTGCGACACTCCATGATGCTTTTGACATTGTGTCGTAATGTTGCAACACTCCATGATGCTTGTGACATCGTGCTGTAATTATGCGACACTCCATGATGCATGTGACATTGTATCGTAATGCTGCGACACTCCATAACGCTTGTGACATTGTGTCATAATGTTGCGACACTCAATGATACTTGTGGTATCATGTCGTAATGTTGCGTCACTCGATTATGCTTGTGACATTGTGTCGTAATGTTGCGACCCTCGATGATGCTAATGACATCGTGCCATAATGTTGCGACACTCCATGATGCTTTTGACATTGTGTCGTAATGTTGCAACACTCCATGATGCTTGTGACTTCATGCTGTAATGATGCAACACTCCATGATGCTTGTGACATTGTGTCGTAGTGTTGCGACACTCAATGATACTTGTGATATCATCTCGTAATGTTGCGTCAGTCGATTATGCTTGTGACATCGTACCGTAATGTTGCGACACTCCATGATGCTTTTGACATTGTGTCGTAATGTTGCAACACTCCATGATGCTTGTGACATCGTGCTGTAATGATGCGACACTCCATGATGCTTGTGACATTGTGTCGTAGTGTTGCGACACTCAATGATACTTGTGATATCATGTCGTAATGTTGCGACCCTCGATGATGCTAATGACATCGTGCCGTAATGTTGCGAGACTCCATGATGCTTTTGACATTGTGTCGTAATGTTGGAACACTCCATGATGCTTGTGACATCGTGCTGTAATGATGCGACACTCCATGATGCTTGTGACATTGTGTCGTAGTGTTGCGACACTCGATGATACTTGTGATATCATGTCGTAATGTTGCGTCACTCGATTATGCTTGTGACATTGTGTCGTAATGTTGCAACCCTCGATGATGCTAATGACATCGTGCCATAATGTTGCGACACTCCATGATGCTTTTGACATTGTGTCATAATGTTGCAACACTCCATGATGCTTGTGACATCATGCTGTAATGATGCAACACTCCATGATGCTTGTGACATTGTATCGTAATGTTGCGACACTCCATAACGCTTGTGACATTGTGTCATAATGTTGCGACACTCAATGATACTTGTGATATCATGTCGTAATGTTGCGTCACTCGATTATGCTTGTGACATCGTGCCGTAATGTTGCGACACTCCATGATGCTTTTGACATTGTGTCGTAATGTTGCAACACTCCATGATGCTTGTGACATCGTGCTGTAATGATGCGACACTCCATGATGCTTGTGACATTGTATCTTAATGTTGCGACACTCCATAACGCTTGTGACATTGTGTCATAATGTTGCGACACTCAATGATACTTGTGATATCATGTCATAATGTTGCGTCACTCGATTATGCTTGTGACATTGTGTCGTAATGTTGCGACCCTCGATGATGCTAATGACATCGTGCCGTAATGTTGCGACACTCCATGATGCTTTTGACATTGTGTCGTAATGTTGCAACACTCCATGATGCTTGTGACATCGTGCTGTAATGATGCGACACTCCATGATGCTTGTGACATTGTATCGTAGTGTTGCGACACTCCATGGTGCTTGTGACATCGTGTCGTAATGTTGCGACACTCAATGAAGCTTGTGACATCGTGTCATAATGATGCAACACTCCATGATGCTTGTGACATCGTGATGTAATGTTGCGACACTCCATGATGCTTGTGATATCATGTCGTAATGTTGCGACACTCAATGAAGCTTGTGACATCATGTCGTAATGTTGTGACACTCCATGATGCTTGTGACATCGTGTCGTAATGTTGCGACACTCCATAACGCTTGTGACATTGTGTCATAATGTTGCGACACTCAATGATACTTGTGATATCATGTCGTAATGTTGCATCACTCGATTATGCTTGTGCCATTGTGTCGTAATGTTGCGACCCTCGATGATGCTAATGACATCGTGCCGTAATGTTGCGACACTCCATGATGCTTTTGACATTGTGTCGTAATGTTGCAACACTCCATGATGCTTGTGACATCGTGCTGTAATGATGCGACACTCCATGATGCTTGTGACATTGTGTCGTAGTGTTGCGACACTCAATGATACTTGTGATATCATGTCGTAATGTTGCGTCACTCGATTATGCTTGTGACATTGTGTCGTAATGTTGCAACCCTCGATGATGCTAATGACATCGTGCCGTAATGTTGCGACACTCCATGATGCTTTTGACATTGTGTCGTAATGTTGCAACACTCCATGATGCTTGTGACATCGTGCTGTAATTATGCGACACTCCATGATGCTTGTGACATTGTATCGTAATGTTGCGACACTCCATAACGCTTGTGACATTGTGTCATAATGTTGCGACACTCAATGATACTTGTGGTATCATGTCGTAATGTTGCGTCACTCGATTATGCTTGTGACATTGTGTCGTAATGTTGCGACCCTCGATGATGCTAATGACATCGTGCCATAATGTTGCGACACTCCATGATGCTTTTGACATTGTGTCGTAAGGTTGCAACACTCCATGATGCTTGTGACTTCGTGCTGTAATGATGCGACACTCCATGATGCTTGTGACATTGTGTCGTAGTGTTGCGACACTCAATGATACTTGTGATATCATGTCGTAATGTTGCGTCAGTCGATTATGCTTGTGACATCGTACCGTAATGTTGCGACACTCCATGATGCTTTTGACATTGTGTCGTAATGTTGCAACACTCCATGATGCTTGTGACATCGTGCTGTAATGATGCGACACTCCATGATGCTTGTGACATTGTGTCGTAGTGTTGCGACACTCAATGATACTTGTGATATCATGTCGTAATGTTGCGTCACTCGATTATGCTTGTGACATTGTGTCGTAATGTTGCGACCCTCGATGATGCTAATGACATCGTGCCGTAATGTTGCGACACTCCATGATGCTTGTGACATTGTATCGTAATGTTGCGACACTCCATAACGCTTGTGACATTGTGTCATAATGATGAGACACTCCATGATGCTTGTGATATCATGTCGTAATGTTGCGTCACTCGATTATGCTTGTGACATTGTGTCGTAATGTTGCGACCCTCGATGATGCTAATGACATCGTGCCGTAATGTTGCGAGACTCCATGATGCTTTTGACATTGTGTCGTAATGTTGGAACACTCCTTGATGCTTGTGACATCGTGCTGTAATGATGCGACACTCCATGATGCTTGTGACATTGTGTCGTAGTGTTGTGACACTCAATGATACTTGTGATATCATGTCGTAATGTTGCGTCACTCGATTATGCTTGTGACATTGTGTCGTAATGTTGCGACCCTCGATGATGCTAATGACATCGTGCCGTAATGATGCAACACTCCATGATGCTTGTGACATTGTATCGTAATGTTGCGACACTCCATAACGCTTGTGACATTGTGTCATAATGTTGCGACACTCAATGATACTTGTGATATCATGTCGTAATGTTGCGTCACTCGATTATGCTTGTGACATTGTGTCGTAATGTTGCGACCCTCGATGATGCTAATGACATCGTGCCGTAATGTTGCGACACTCCATGATGCTTTTGACATTGTGTCGTAATGTTGCAACACTCCATGATGCTTGTGACTTTGTGCTGTAATGATGCGACACTCCATGGTGCTTGTGACATTGTGTCGTAGTGTTGCGACACTCAATGATACTTGTGATATCATGTCGTAATGTTGCGTCAGTCGATTATGCTTGTGACATCGTGCCGTAATGTTGCGACACTCCATGATGCTTTTGACATTGTGTCGTAATGTTGCAACACTCCATGATGCTTGTGACATCGTGCTGTAATGATGCGACACTCCATGATGCTTGTGACATTGTATCGTAATGTTGCGACACTCCATAACGCTTGTGACATTGTGTCATAATGTTACGACACTCAATGATACTTGTGATATCATGTCATAATGTTGCGTCACTCGATTATGCTTGTGACATTGTGTCGTAATGTTGCGACCCTCGATGATGCTAATGACATCGTGCCGTAATGTTGCGACACTCCATGATGCTTTTGACAAATTGTCGTAATGTTGCAACACTCCATGATGCTTGTGACATCGTGCTGTAATGATGCGACACTCCATGATGCTTGTGACATTGTATCGTAGTGTTGCGACACTCCATGGTGCTTGTGACATCGTGTCGTAATGTTGCGACACTCAATGAAGCTTGTGACATCGTGTCATAATGATGCAACACTCCATGATGCTTGTGACATCGTGATGTAATGTTGCGACACTCCATGATGCTTGTGATATCATGTCGTAATGTTGCGACACTCAATGAAGCTTGTGACATCGTGTCATAATGATGCAACACTCCATGATGCTTGTGACATTGTGCTGTAATGATGAGACACTCCATGATGCTTGTAATATCATGTCGTAATGTTGCAACACTCAATGAAGCTTGTGACATCATGTCGTACTGTTTTGACACTCCATGAAGCTTGTGACATCATGTCGTAATGTTGCGACACTCAATGAAGCTTGTGACATCATGTCGTAATGTTGTGACACTCCATGATGCTTGTGACATCGTGTCGTAATGTTGCGACACTCCATAACGCTTGTGACATTGTGTCATAATGTTGCGACACTCAATGATACTTGTGATATCATGTCGTAATGTTGCATCACTCGATTATGCTTGTGCCATTGTGTCGTAATGTTGCGACTCTCGATGATGCTAATGACATCGTGCCGTAATGTTGCGACACTCCATGATGCTTTTGACATTGTGTCGTAATGTTGCAACACTCCATGATGCTTGTGACATCGTGCTGTAATGATGCGACACTCCATGATGCTTGTGACATTGTGTCGTAGTGTTGCGACACTCAATGATACTTGTGATATCATGTCGTAATGTTGCGTCACTCGATTATGCTTGTGACATTGTGTCGTAATGTTGCGACCCTCGATGATGCTAATGACATCATGCCGTAATGTTGCGACACTCCATGATGCTTTTGACATTGTGTCGTAATGTTGCAACACTCCATGATGCTTGTGACATCGTGCTGTAATTATGCGACACTCCATGATGCATGTGACATTGTATCGTAATGCTGCGACACTCCATAACGCTTGTGACATTGTGTCATAATGTTGCGACACTCAATGATACTTGTGGTATCATGTCGTAATGTTGCGTCACTCGATTATGCTTGTGACATTGTGTCGTAATGTTGCGACCCTCGATGATGCTAATGACATCGTGCCATAATGTTGCGACACTCCATGATGCTTTTGACATTGTGTCGTAATGTTGCAACACTCCATGATGCTTGTGACTTCATGCTGTAATGATGCGACACTCCATGATGCTTGTGACATTGTGTCGTAGTGTTGCGACACTCAATGATACTTGTGATATCATGTCGTAATGTTGCGTCAGTCGATTATGCTTGTGACATCGTACCGTAATGTTGCGACACTCCATAATGCTTTTGACATTGTGTCGTAATGTTGCAACACTCCATGATGCTTGTGACATCGTGCTGTAATGATGCGACACTCCATGATGCTTGTGACATTGTGTCGTAGTGTTGCGACACTCAATGATACTTGTGATATCATGTCGTAATGTTGCGTCACTCGATTATGCTTGTGACATTGTGTCGTAATGTTGCGACCCTCGATGATGCTAATGACATCGTGCCGTAATGTTGCGACACTCCATGATGCTTGTGACATTGTATCGTAATGTTGCGACACTCCATAACGCTTGTGACATTGTGTCATAATGTTGCGACACTCAATGATACTTGTGATATCATGTCGTAATGTTGCGTCACTCGATTATGCTTGTGACATTGTGTCGTAATGTTGCGACCCTCGATGATGCTAATGACATCGTGCCGTAATGTTGACACTCCATGATGCTTTTGACATTGTGTCGTAATGTTGCAACACTCCATGATGCTTGTGACATCGTGCTGTAATGATGCGACACTCCATGATGCTTGTGACATTGTGTCGTAGTGTTGCGACACTCAATGATACTTGTGATATCATGTCGTAATGTTGCGTCACTCGATTATGCTTGTGACATTGTGTCGTAATGTTGCGACCCTCGATGATGCTAATGACGTCGTGCCGTAATGTTGCGACACTCCATGATTCTTTTGACATTGTGTCGTAATGTTGCAACACTCCATGATGCTTGTGACATCGTGCTGTAATGATGCGACACTCCATGATGCTTGTGACATTGTATCGTAGTGTTGCGACACTCCATGGTGCTTGTGACATCGTGTCGTAATATTGCAACACTCAGTATCTTTATAACATTACCTCATATTATCAATGGCAGTGGCGTTTATTTTCAATTTCAGTTGTAAAGTTACTACTGTCGACCCGGAGACTGGGATAGTGTCCGAAAAGAACGAGCCCATTGCCACGCTGAAAACGTAAATACCGCCACCAACTTCTATGTCATTTTCAGCCAAGTATTTTCACTCGGACACATCTAACTTTATATGTTCGAATTGATAACTACTTAGATACAAATTTATAGTAGTGCAAACTGCTTTCCATTGCCTATGTATTAATGTGAGTTATATTGTATTCCACAGATACCGTATGTGTAAAGAGGAAGACCGTCCATTGTACCATAACTGTCCTTTATTTGGTGTTCACTATGCCATTGATGTTGTTGGAAGAGTCAACATAGGCGACACAGTTTATGTCGTATATGGATAACGTCTCT
Source organism: Saccoglossus kowalevskii (assembly GCF_978046115.1). Taxonomy (NCBI): domain Eukaryota; kingdom Metazoa; phylum Hemichordata; class Enteropneusta; family Harrimaniidae; genus Saccoglossus; species Saccoglossus kowalevskii. The sequence goes on along the minus strand of NC_140647.1, from coordinate 7,058,559 downwards.
GTGATGTTATAATACAGACGATGTATCATTCATTGAAATTAGAAATATTGTAACACATTTGATTATGTAAATAATTAAGTAAAAATTGTTTACTGCGTTGAATATATGGCGAACCGCAGTTTCACGCTGTCTGAAATAATTTCAAGATATACACATTTCTGTGTAACATTGCATACCATTTAAAAATGACAAGTTTAAGCGTATGGGACAGATCGAGTCAGCAATACTATGAGGTTATTACGAGGATACCTCAAAGTATGCGCGAAGACAGTACAGTGGGAGTATGCGCGGAGGGCGATGCGACCACGTACTGTCTGAGTGCATACTTTGAGATATCCTCGTAATAACGTTATTATTATACATCTTTTCCTTCCAAGGATACATCATGGCAATGCCGAAATTCAAAAAGTTTAGAACATAATCAGCAAACTTCTTTGTATGGAGTCCGTCAAACTCTGGTGGCAGCCATGTATGTTTTTATTATTAGAGGACGTTTACGCGCGTAATCATTCCATATTTGGAATTCGCATTTCCTTATATGGTAGGATGAAAAAACCCCGGAAAATGCCGCAAAATTACGACAAGTTGTAACTTATGGCGTTACGGTGACAGATGTATAATAATATTTAATATGGCTACCAAGACGGGATGCCACTATTAAAATTCAACGATATTGGTCATTGTTTTCCCAGAGTTCAAACCAAGCGCACGGGACATTTTACAACAACAGAAAAGAAATATTTTGGCACTTTGGATTAGTTTGGTCAATTTTCTATTCCACACTATGGTCCAAGGGAGACATTTATATAAACTTGATGACACTGTCATCCGAGTAATCTACATTATCAATGAACGATGCCGTGTTGCATACGTCAATTAGTTGCTGGGCATATTGGTTAAATTGACTATCGCGACTGTTTCTAATCTGTTCAATAGTACATTTTGCATGATATCTGATTTCATTTGGCAGGTGAGCAGTGTTATCAAATGGAATTATATAAACTAATGAAGTTTTGCAATAGTATGGGGGGCAAGGGTCACTTTCGTTCAACGCAATTGCAATATTTTTTGGTTCGTACAACGTAAATTGAAAAAATAAATTCCCTAATTCTGTAATCACAGGCTAGACGTACAACGTAAAAATGTGTCATTTTTCTCTGTACGTACAAGAATTTACATCCAAATAAAAAAGTCGTACAGAATACCCAGGGAAATTACATTTTCGAAACTGTAAAACGACTAGATGACACAATTCACTGCAACATTCCATTTTCACTGTAAACTGTAAAAACGTCTTTTTTTCCTTGTAAATTGTGAAAAGTCCTTTTTATTTCCCGTAAAACTGTACCAGATACCCCGCTTGCCCCCCACATAGTATTTTCTAGAATGAAGGCACATTGACAGATCATTCAAAGTTCAAAGTTGCGTTGGGATTACGTTGATACAGTGTAACAATGTCGGCGTCGATGATCTCTTACCAGTTTCCAACGTAGCCAAAATAAAAAGCATGATCATTTGAACACTCCTATTACAAAACTGGTAGGAGGTAATACATTTGGGGTGAGAGTATTCAAAAATCAGTTTTTGATGTTGCAATGGTAGTGGTGGGGCGAGATTTTTTTCCAATCAGTGACGGTACGACCTACCTGCGAAGTATGAACAAAATCAGCCGAGCCGAAAAAATCACAGAAGTTTTAAAAGCCGTTGCTAGTGAAAAGTTACCCCAACTTTGGGGTCAAAATTTCTCGGTAATGAAAAAAGATATCAAAAATTCAAATAGTAACTTTGTGCCGACACTCAAGCTGAGTAGAATGAGCTATATCTGAAGTGTTTTATCCTAAATTTGTGGGAGCAGATACATTTGGCGCGAAGCTATCCAAAAATCAGTTTTTTGACTGTTACTATGGCAACGGTGCGCCAAAACAAATTTGAAGATTTTTCCTAATAATTAAGATGTAGGTGTGACCTACCTGCCAAGTTTGAGAAAAATCGGCCAAGCCAAACAAATCACCGAAGAGATAATACGTGAAAACACTCGAAATCACACACACAACGACAAAAGTGATTATAAGGGCAATCCTAGCGGAGCGGATCGCCAATAAGGGCAATCCTATTGGAGCGGATCGCCAATAAAGCGAAAGACAATGTTACAGGTATAGCAACAGCCAAAAAAATGTTTTTTGAATACTTTCGCCCCAAATGTATTACCTCCTACCAGTTTTGTAATAGCAGTGTTCAGATGATCATGCATTTTATTTTGGCTCAGATGATCATGCTTTTTATTTTGGCTACGTTGCCACTGGTAAAAGATCACACGGCGACTTTGTTACACTGTATCAACGTAATCACAACGCAACTTTGAACTTTGAATGAACTGTAAATGCTGCCTTCATTCTAGAAAATACTATCGCAAAACGGTTGGAAATATAACAGCAGAATACGTCCTAGTAATAAACTAAGTGACTTCTAAAGACTGAATGTTTTTTGCGAAATTCGTACTATACAGAGCCCATTTAGTTATAAACTGACGTTAGCTTCACGTTCATGTCCTACCATGGAAAAGGCCAAAAACAGCGGATCGTCAACCAGCCTACCGGCATGTATTGACTATGTCCCGGACTGTTTACTAGTACTCACTTACTTGTTAGTGTATGACTGTTATATACAGCCCAAAACACATCAGAATAGTAAAAAAAGTCAGGAAATGTCAGGTGCCCGTGCCTTGAGAGTCGTCGAACCAAAACAATCTGTCACCCTTTGCCGCCCACAGCATCGATATGATTTTATATTGCATAGAAAAGAACACTAAACGCAGCTATCCCGGTCACCAATCGAATCATCAATCTTCATGATTTATGCAACTGGTATGCATTTATTTGCTTAATGGTCTGAACTTTAAAATTGTCAAGTTCGAGAGTGTGTATTTACGTACAGTTACGCGAACATTCTACAACGTGTTGAACAGGAAGTCCATCTTGGGCTAGTGGCATTGTTAAATTTTATAAATTTCATTAAGGAATTGTTGTGCATATCAAAATCCTTTATTGGAACAGAACAAGTTATATATTCACCAAAAACAAAGTTGCCATGTTTCTAGGCGTACAACGAATTGAAAACAAAAGAAATCGTCTGATCCAAACCACTTGCAGCCATTCCTGTACTTGAACTCTTTTGGTCTTCCTCAAATTCCTGATTAGTTCAATCAGAGTTTTAGATATTGTGCCAAAGCAATTGTTAAGTTATTATTTGAAATTATTTTCATGAATTTATTTTTAGGTGCCAGATTTATAAAGTCAGTGATAATCTATTCAGTTTCATATTCAAATTCTTTCTTTATTACACATTATAAGGAAGTGGTGTTCATCTTCATTATCATATTTGTTACACAATTTGCAGATTCTGTGGCTACTTTTGATTCTGTTGTTTCTTCCTCTTTCAATTTCTAGACTAATGATTGCGTTAATATAACCGAAATCGAGGCTCATGCGGGGTGTACTGAAGGTCACAATGTAAACTACCACACGTATCACGCAACCGCGCAGATAAAAATGCGCATGTGCGGATAATGCGGAAACAAGGAGAATTAACCCAGAGTAAAACCTATTCCGAAAAAAATAGCAAGTCGTGGTTTTACAAAATGGGTTCATCTATGCCTGAAGATGCTATGATAACGGTGGCATCGATGCCAGACTTTTTAAATAGTCTGCCAAGCTGTTTTCAGGTGTTACCTGACGGGATATATCATGACCCACACAGAGTTAACGTGTTTCTGCATTCCGATCAGCACAAGGGAACATTCAGAAGCACACATGGCGGGTAAGAATTGTATCTATGCCGTATTATTTCATGTATGTTCATAATGACGCGAATTACCGGTACCTTGTCGCCTACTATATGCCGCAGTGCCAGTTGTATATAACCCGCGTCGTAATTAATGGTTGATAGCTGGGTCAAAGGTCATATCAATATTTGCTGCAGTGTCCACCTGGAGACTGACTATAAACTTAATTATTAAACCTATATTTATTATAAAATCTGCACACATGCATTTGATTACAACAGTAAAACTCACTTCAATTGAGTGACTAACATTCGCCTCGCAACGTAGGGTTCGATATGGGTCCCATGCGACGACGTATTCAATGCGTGTGAAATAAGTTGTTCTTTTTCATGAAAATCTAACATGCACTATATGACAACCATGTCACCTTGAAGTGGAGGAAAGAAATACATAGTTCATGTCCCCTACCATCGTTTCTATTTTAACGCATTGTTAATCAAATACAAATACCCTATGTACACGTCACGTATCACGTATTATTATTTTTATAAAACTGCAAACGACAGTTGAATTAATGCTGTAATAATAATGCAATGTGCTATAATAATAAAAGAATGTGGTGTAATAATAACACATCGAGCTGTAATTTTAATAAAATATGATGTAACAATAACACAATGTGCTGTAATGAGTATTATGTGATGTAATAGTAATGTATTGATCACCACGGGGTGGGGATGAATGGATATTATATGATGTAATAGTAATGTATTGATCACCACGGGTGGGGATGAATGGGTATTATTTTATGTAATAGTAATGTATTGATCACCACGGGGTGGGAATAGATGGTTATTATGTGATGTAATAGTAATGTATTGATCCCCACAGGGTGGGATTGAATGGGTATTATGTGATGTAATAGTAATGTATTGATCACCACGGGGTGGGGATGAATGGGTATTATGTGAAGTAATAGTAATGTATTGATCACCACGGGGTGGGGATGAATGGGTATTATGTGATGTAATAGTAATGTATTGATCACCACAGGGTGGGGATGAATGGATATTATGTGATTTAATAGTAATGTATTGATCACCACGGGGCGGGGATGAATGGGTATTATGTGATGTAATAGCAATGTATCGATCACCACGGGGTGGGGATGAATGGGTATTATGTGATGTAATAGTAATGTATTGATCACCACGGGGTGGGAATGAATGGGTATTATGTGATGTAATAGTAATGTATTGATCACCACAGGGTGGGGATGGATGGATATTATATGATGTAATAGTAATGTATTGATCACCACGGGGTGGGGATGAATGGGTATTATGTGATGCAATAGTAGTGTATTAATCACCACGGGGTGGGGATGAATGGATATTATATGATGTAATAGTAATGTATTGATCACCTCGGGGTGGGGATGAATGGGTATTATGTGATGTAATAGTAATGTATTGATCACCACGGGGTGGGGATGAATGAGTATCATGTGATGTAATAGTAATGTATTAATCACCACGGGGTGGGGATGAATGGTTAATATGTGATATAATAGTAATGTATTGATCACCACGGTGTGGGTTGAATAGGTAATATGTGATGTAATAGTAGTGTATTAATCACCACGGGGCGGGGATGAATGGATATTATATGATGTAATAGTAATGTATTAATCACCACGGGGCGGGGATGAATGGATATTATATGATGCAATAGGAATGTATTGATCACCACGGGGTGGGGATGAATGGGTATTATGTGATGCAATAGTAGTGTATTAATCACCACGGGGTGGGGATGAATGGTTAATATGTGATATAATAGTAATGTATTGATCACCACGGGGTGGGGATGAATAGGTAATATGTGATGTGTGATGTAATAGTAATGTATTAATCACCACGGGGCGGGCATGAATGGATATTATATGATGTAATAGTAATGTATTGATCACCACGGGGTGGGGATGAATGGGAATTATGTGATGCAATAGTAATGTATTAATCACCACGGGGTGGGGATGAATGGATATTATATGATGTAATAGTAATGTATCGATCACCATGGGGTGGGGATGAATGGGTATTATGTGATGTAATAGTAATGTATCGATCACCACGGGGTGGGGATGAATGGGTTCTATGAGATGTAATAGTAACGTATTGATCACCACGGGGTGGGGATGAATGGGTATTATGTGATGTAATAGTAATGTATTGATCACCACGGGCTGGGGATGAGTGGGTATTATGTGATGCACTAGTAATGTATTGATCACGACGGGTGGGGATGAATGGGTATTATGTGATGTAATAGTAATGTATTGATCACCACGGGGTGGGAATGAATGGGTATTATGTGATGTAATAGTAATGTATTAATCACCACGGGGCGGGGATGAATGGATATTATATGATGCAATAGGAATGTATTGATCACCACGGGGTGGGGATGAATGGTTAATATGTGATATAATAGTAATGTATTGATCACCACGGGGTGGGGATGAATATGTAATATGTGATGTGTGATGTAATAGTAATGTATTAATCACCACGGGGCGGGCATGAATGGATATTATATGATGTAATAGTAATGTATTGATCACCACGGGGTGGGGATGAATGGATATTATATGATGTAATAGTAATGTATTGATCACCACGGGGTGGGGATGAATGGGAATTATGTGATGCAATAGTAATGTATTAATCACCACGGGGTGGGGATGAATGGATATTATATGATGTAATAATAATGTATCGATCACCATGGGGTGGGGATGAATGGGTATTATGCGATGTAATAGTAATGTATCGATCACCACGGGGTGGGGATGAATGGGTTCTATGAGATGTAATAGTAACGTATTGATCACCACGGGGTGGGGATGAATGGGTATTATGTGATGTAATAGTAATGTATTGATCACCACGGGCTGGGGATGAGTGGGTATTATGTGATGCACTAGTAATATATTGCTCACGACGGGTGGGGATGAATGGGTATTATGTGATGTAATAGTAATGTATTGATCACCACGGGGTTGGGATGAATGGGTATTATGTGATGTAACAGTAATGTATTGATCACCACGGGGTGGGGATGAATGGGTATTATGTGATGTAATAATAATGTATTGATCACCACGGGGCGGGGATGAATGAATATTATATGATGCAATAGTAATGTATTGATCACCACGGGTGGGGATGAATGGGTATTATGTGATTTAATAGTAATGTATTGATCACCACGGGGCGGGGATGAATGGGTATTATGTGATGTAATAGCAATGTATCGATCACCACGGGGTGGGGATGAATGGGTATTATGTGATGTAATAGTAATGTATCGATCACCACGGGGTGGGGATAAATGGGTTCTATGAGATGTAATAGTAAGGTATTGATCACCACGGGGTGGGGATGAATGGGTATTATGTGATGTAATAGTAATGTATTGATCACCACGGGCTGGGGATGAGTGGGTATTATGTGATGCACTAGTAATGTATTGATCACGACGGGTGGGGATGAATGGGTATTATGTGATGTAATAGTAATGTATTGATCACCACGGGTGGGGATGAATGGGTATTATGTGATGTAATAGTAATGTATTGATCACCACGGGGTGGGAATGAATGGGTATTATGTGATGTAATAGTAATGTATTGATCACCACAGGGTGGGGATGGATGGATATTATATGATGTAATAGTAATGTATTGATCACCACGGGGTGGGGATGAATGGGTATTATGTGATGCAATAGTAGTGTATTAATCACCACGGGGTGGGGATGAATGGATATTATATGATGTAATAGTAATGTATTGATCACCTCGGGGTGGGGATGAATGGGTATTATGTGATGTAATAGTAATGTATTGATCACCACGGGGTGGGGATGAATGAGTATCATGTGATGTAATAGTAATGTATTAATCACCACGGGGTGGGGATGAATGGTTAATATGTGATATAATAGTAATGTATTGATCACCACGGTGTGGGTTGAATAGGTAATATGTGATGTAATAGTAGTGTATTAATCACCACGGGGCGGGGATGAATGGATATTATATGATGTAATAGTAATGTATTAATCACCACGGGGCGGGGATGAATGGATATTATATGATGCAATAGGAATGTATTGATCACCACGGGGTGGGGATGAATGGGTATTATGTGATGCAATAGTAGTGTATTAATCACCACGGGGTGGGGATGAATGGTTAATATGTGATATAATAGTAATGTATTGATCACCACGGGGTGGGGATGAATAGGTAATATGTGATGTGTGATGTAATAGTAATGTATTAATCACCACGGGGCGGGCATGAATGGATATTATATGATGTAATAGTAATGTATTGATCACCACGGGGTGGGGATGAATGGGAATTATGTGATGCAATAGTAATGTATTAATCACCACGGGGTGGGGATGAATGGATATTATATGATGTAATAGTAATGTATCGATCACCATGGGGTGGGGATGAATGGGTATTATGTGATGTAATAGTAATGTATCGATCACCACGGGGTGGGGATGAATGGGTTCTATGAGATGTAATAGTAACGTATTGATCACCACGGGGTGGGGATGAATGGGTATTATGTGATGTAATAGTAATGTATTGATCACCACGGGCTGGGGATGAGTGGGTATTATGTGATGCACTAGTAATGTATTGATCACGACGGGTGGGGATGAATGGGTATTATGTGATGTAATAGTAATGTATTGATCACCACGGGGTGGGAATGAATGGGTATTATGTGATGTAATAGTAATGTATTAATCACCACGGGGCGGGGATGAATGGATATTATATGATGCAATAGGAATGTATTGATCACCACGGGGTGGGGATGAATGGGTATTATGTGATGCAATAGTAGTGTATTAATCACCACGGGGTGGGGATGAATGGTTAATATGTGATATAATAGTAATGTATTGATCACCACGGGGTGGGGATGAATATGTAATATGTGATGTGTGATGTAATAGTAATGTATTAATCACCACGGGGCGGGCATGAATGGATATTATATGATGTAATAGTAATGTATTGATCACCACGGGGTGGGGATGAATGGATATTATATGATGTAATAGTAATGTATTGATCACCACGGGGTGGGGATGAATGGGAATTATGTGATGCAATAGTAATGTATTAATCACCACGGGGTGGGGATGAATGGATATTATATGATGTAATAATAATGTATCGATCACCATGGGGTGGGGATGAATGGGTATTATGCGATGTAATAGTAATGTATCGATCACCACGGGGTGGGGATGAATGGGTTCTATGAGATGTAATAGTAACGTATTGATCACCACGGGGTGGGGATGAATGGGTATTATGTGATGTAATAGTAATGTATTGATCACCACGGGCTGGGGATGAGTGGGTATTATGTGATGCACTAGTAATATATTGCTCACGACGGGTGGGGATGAATGGGTATTATGTGATGTAATAGTAATGTATTGATCACCACGGGGTTGGGATGAATGGGTATTATGTGATGTAACAGTAATGTATTGATCACCACGGGGTGGGGATGAATGGGTATTATGTGATGTAATAATAATGTATTGATCACCACGGGGCGGGGATGAATGAATATTATATGATGCAATAGTAATGTATTGATCACCACGAGGTGGGGATGAATGGGTATTATGTGATACAATAGTAGTGTAGTAATCACCACGGAGGTGGGGATGAATGGTTAATATGTGATATAATAGTAATGTATTGATCACCACGGGGCGTGGATGAATGGATATTATGTGATGTAGTAGTAATGTATTAATCACCACGGGGTGGGGATGAATGGTTAATATGTGATATAATAGTAATGTATTGATCACCACGGTGTGGGTTGAATAGGTAATATGTGATGTAATAGTAGTGTATTAATCACCACGGGGCGGGGATGAATGGATATTATATGATGTAATAGTAATGTATTGATCACCACGGGTTGGGGATGAATGGATATTATATGATGTAATAGTAATGTATTGATCACCACGGGGTGAGGATGAATGGGAATTATGTGATGCAATAGTAATGTATTAATCACCACGGGGTGGGGATGAATGGATATTATATGATGTAATAGTAATGTATTGATCACCACGGGGTGGGGATGAATGGATATTATGTGATGTAATAGTAATGTATTAATCTTCACGGGCGGGGATAAATGGACATTATATGATTTAATAGTAATGTATTGATCACCACGAGGTGGGGATGAATGAATATTATATGATGCAATAGTAATGTATTGATCACCATGGGTGGGGATGAATGGGTATTATGTGATGCAATAGTAGTGTATTAATCACCACGGGGTGGGGATGAATGGTTAATATGTGATATAATAGTAATGTATTGATCACCACGGTGTGGGTTGAATAGGTAATATGTGATGTAATAGTAATGTATTAATCACCACGGGGCGGGGATGAATGGATATTATATGATGTAATAGTAATGTATTGATCACCACGGGTTGGGGATGAATGGATATTATATGATGCAATAGTAATGTATTGATCACCACGGGTGGGGATGAATGGGTATTATGTGATGTAATAGTAATGTATTGATCACCACGGGCTGGGGATGAGTGGGTATTATGTGATGCACTAGTAATATATTGCTCACGACGGGTGGGGATGAATGGGTATTATGTGATGTAATAGTAATGTATTGATCACCACGGGGTTGGGATGAATGGGTATTATGTGATGTAACAGTAATGTATTGATCACCACGGGGTGGGGATGAATGGGTATTATGTGATGTAATAATAATGTATTGATCACCACGGGGCGGGGATGAATGAATATTATATGATGCAATAGTAATGTATTGATCACCACGGGTGGGGATGAATGGGTATTATGTGATGTAATAGTAATGTATTGATCACCACGAGGTGGGGATGAATGGGTATTATGTGATACAATAGTAGTGTAGTAATCACCACGGAGGTGGGGATGAATGGTTAATATGTGATATAATAGTAATGTATTGATCACCACGGGGCGTGGATGAATGGATATTATGTGATGCAATAGTAATGTATTGATCACCACGGGGTGGGTGTGAATGGATATTATGTTATGTAGTAGTAATGTATTAATCACCACGGGGTGGGGATGAATGGTTAATATGTGATATAATAGTAATGTATTGATCACCACGGTGTGGGTTGAATAGGTAATATGTGATGTAATAGTAGTGTATTAATCACCACGGGGCGGGGATGAATGGATATTATATGATGTAATAGTAATGTATTGATCACCACGGGTTGGGGATGAATGGATATTATATGATGTAATAGTAATGTATTGATCACCACGGGGTGAGGATGAATGGGAATTATGTGATGCAATAGTAATGTATTAATCACCACGGGGTGGGGATGAATGGATATTATATGATGTAATAGTAATGTATTGATCACCACGGGGTGGGGATGAATGGATATTATGTGATGTAATAGTAATGTATTAATCTTCACGGGCGGGGATAAATGGACATTATATGATTTAATAGTAATGTATTGATCACCACGAGGTGGGGATGAATGAATATTATATGATGCAATAGTAATGTATTGATCACCACGGGTGGGGATGAATGGGTATTATGAGATGCAATAGTAGTGTATTAATCACCACGGGGTGGGGATGAATGGTTAATATGTGATATAATAGTAATGTATTGATCACCACGGTGTGGGTTGAATAGGTAATATGTGATGTAATAGTAATGTATTAATCACCACGGGGCGGGGATGAATGGATATTATATGATGTAATAGTAATGTATTGATCACCACGGGTTGGGGATGAATGGATATTATATGATGCAATAGTAATGTATTGATCACCACGGGTGGGGATGAATGGGTATTATGTGATGTAATAATAATGTATTGATCACCACGGGCTGGGGATGAGTGGGTATTATGTGATGCACTAGTAATATATTGCTCACGACGGGTGGGGATGAATGGGTATTATGTGATGTAATAGTAATGTATTGATCACCACGGGGTTGGGATGAATGGGTATTATGTGATGTAACAGTAATGTATTGATCACCACGGGGTGGGGATGAATGGGTATTATGTGATGTAATAATAATGTATTGATCACCACGGGGCGGGGATGAATGAATATTATATGATGCAATAGTAATGTATTGATCACCACGGGTGGGGATGAATGGGTATTATGTGATGTAATAGTAATGTATTGATCACCACGAGGTGGGGATGAATGGGTTTTATGTGATACAATAGTAGTGTAGTAATCACCACGGAGGTGGGGATGAATGGTTAATATGTGATATAATAGTAATGTATTGATCACCACGGGGCGTGGATGAATGGATATTATGTGATGCAATAGTAATGTATTGATCACCACGGGGTGGGTGTGAATGGATATTATGTGATGTAGTAGTAATGTATTAATCACCACGGGGTGGGGATGAATGGTTAATATGTGATATAATAGTAATGTATTGATCACCACGGTGTGGGTTGAATAGGTAATATGTGATGTAATAGTAGTGTATTAATCACCACGGGGCGGGGATGAATGGATATTATATGATGTAATAGTAATGTATTGATCACCACGGGTTGGGGATGAATGGATATTATATGATGTAATAGTAATGTATTGATCACCACGGGGTGAGGATGAATGGGAATTATGTGATGCAATAGTAATGTATTAATCACCACGGGGTGGGGATGAATGGATATTATATGATGTAATAGTAATGTATTGATCACCACGGGGTGGGGATGAATGGATATTATGTGATGTAATAGTAATGTATTAATCTTCACGGGCGGGGATAAATGGACATTATATGATGTAATAGTAATGTATTGATCACCACGAGGTGGGGATGAATGAATATTATATGATGCAATAGTAATGTATTGATCACCACGGGTGGGGATGAATGGGTATTATGTGATGCAATAGTAGTGTATTAATCACCACGGGGTGGGGATGAATGGTTAATATGTGATATAATAGTAATGTATTGATCACCACGGTGTGGGTTGAATAGGTAATATGTGATGTAATAGTAATGTATTAATCACCACGGGGCGGGGATGAATGGATATTATATGATGTAATAGTAATGTATTGATCACCACGGGTTGGGGATGAATGGATATTATATGATGCAATAGTAATGTATTGATCACCACGGGTGGGGATGAATGGGTATTATGTGATGTAATAGTAATGTATTGATCACCACGGGGTGGGGATGAATGGGAATTATGTGATGCAATAATAATGTATTAATCACCACGGGGTGGGGATGAATGGATATTATATGATGTAATAGTAATGTATCGATCACTATCGGGTGGGGATGAATGGGTTTTATGAGATGTAATAGTAATGTATTGATCACCACAAGGTGGGGATGAATGGGTATTATGTGATGTAATAGTAATGTATTGATCACCACGGGTGGGGATGAATGGGTATTATGTGATGTAATAGTAATGTATTGATCACCACGAGGTGGGGATGAATGGGTATTATGTGATACAATAGTAGTGTAGTAATCACCACGGAGGTGGGGATGAATGGTTAATATGTGATATAATAGTAATGTATTGATCACCACGGGGCGTGGATGAATGGATATTATGTGATGCAATAGTAATGTATTGATCACCACGGGGTGGGTGTGAATGGATATTATGTGATGTAGTAGTAATGTATTAATCACCACGGGGTGGGGATGAATGGTTAATATGTGATATAATAGTAATGTATTGATCACCACGGTGTGGGTTGAATAGGTAATATGTGATGTAATAGTAGTGTATTAATCACCATGGGGCGGGGATGAATGGATATTATATGATGTAATAGTAATGTATTGATCACCACGGGTTGGGGATGAATGGATATTATATGATGTAATAGTAATGTATTGATCACCACGGCGTGAGGATGAATGGGAATTATGTGATGCAATAGTAATGTATTAATCACCACGGGGTGGGGATGAATGGATATTATGTGATGTAATAGTAATGTATTGATCACCACGGGGTGGGGATGAATGGATATTATGTGATGTAATAGTAATGTATTAATCTTCACGGGCGGGGATAAATGGACATTATATGATGTAATAGTAATGTATTGATCACCACGAGGTGGGGATGAATGAATATTATATGATGCAATAGTAATGTATTGATCACCACGGGTGGGGATGAATGGGTATTATGTGATGCAATAGTAGTGTATTAATCACCACGGGGTGGGGATGAATGGTTAATATGTGATATAATAGTAATGTATTGATCACCACGGTGTGGGTTGAATAGGTAATATGTGATGTAATAGTAATGTATTAATCACCACGGGGCGGGGATGAATGGATATTATATGATGTAATAGTAATGTATTGATCACCACGGGTTGGGGATGAATGGATATTATATGATGCAATAGTAATGTATTGATCACCACGGGTGGGGATGAATGGGTATTATGTGATGTAATAGTAATGTATTGATCACCACGGGCTGGGGATGAGTGGGTATTATGTGATGCACTAGTAATATATTGCTCACGACGGGTGGGGATGAATGGGTATTATGTGATGTAATAGTAATGTATTGATCACCACGGGGTTGGGATGAATGGGTATTATGTGATGTAACAGTAATGTATTGATCACCACGGGGTGGGGATGAATGGGTATTATGTGATGTAATAATAATGTATTGATCACCACGGGGCGGGGATGAATGAATATTATATGATGCAATAGTAATGTATTGATCACCACGGGTGGGGATGAATGGGTATTATGTGATGTAATAGTAATGTATTGATCACCACGAGGTGGGGATGAATGGGTATTATGTGATACAATAGTAGTGTAGTAATCACCACGGAGGTGGGGATGAATGGTTAATATGTGATATAATAGTAATGTATTGATCACCACGGGGCGTGGATGAATGGATATTATGTGATGCAATAGTAATGTATTGATCACCACGGGGTGGGTGTGAATGGATATTATGTGATGTAGTAGTAATGTATTAATCACCACGGGGTGGGGATGAATGGTTAATATGTGATATAATAGTAATGTATTGATCACCACGGTGTGGGTTGAATAGGTAATATGTGATGTAATAGTAGTGTATTAATCACCACGGGGCGGGGATGAATGGATATTATATGATGTAATAGTAATGTATTGATCACCACGGGTTGGGGATGAATGGATATTATATGATGTAATAGTAATGTATTGATCACCACGGGGTGAGGATGAATGGGAATTATGTGATGCAATAGTAATGTATTAATCACCACGGGGTGGGGATGAATGGATATTATATGATGTAATAGTAATGTATTGATCACCACGGGGTGGGGATGAATGGATATTATGTGATGTAATAGTAATGTATTAATCTTCACGGGCGGGGATAAATGGACATTATATGATGTAATAGTAATGTATTGATCACCACGAGGTGGGGATGAATGAATATTATATGATGCAATAGTAATGTGTTGATCACCACGGGTGGGGATGAATGGGTATTATGTGATGCAATAGTAGTGTATTGATCACCACGGGTGGGGATGAATGGGTATTATGTGATGTAATAGTAATGTATTGATCACCACGGGGTGGGGATGAATGGGAATTATGTGATGCAATAATAATGTATTAATCACCACGGGGTGGGGATGAATGGATATTATATGATGTAATAGTAATGTATCGATCACTATCGGGTGGGGATGAATGGGTTTTATGAGATGTAATAGTAATGTATTGATCACCACAAGGTGGGGATGAATGGGTATTATGTGATGTAATAGTAATGTATTGATCACCACGGGTGGGGATGAATGGGTATTATGTGATGTAATAGTAATGTATTGATCACCACGAGGTGGGGATGAATGGGTATTATGTGATACAATAGTAGTGTAGTAATCACCACGGAGGTGGGGATGAATGGTTAATATGTGATATAATAGTAATGTATTGATCACCACGGGGCGTGGATGAATGGATATTATGTGATGCAATAGTAATGTATTGATCACCACGGGGTGGGTGTGAATGGATATTATGTGATGTAGTAGTAATGTATTAATCACCACGGGGTGGGGATGAATGGTTAATATGTGATATAATAGTAATGTATTGATCACCACGGTGTGGGTTGAATAGGTAATATGTGATGTAATAGTAGTGTATTAATCACCATGGGGCGGGGATGAATGGATATTATATGATGTAATAGTAATGTATTGATCACCACGGGTTGGGGATGAATGGATATTATATGATGTAATAGTAATGTATTGATCACCACGGGGTGAGGATGAATGGGAATTATGTGATGCAATAGTAATGTATTAATCACCACGGGGTGGGGATGAATGGATATTATATGATGTAATAGTAATGTATTGATCACCACGGGGTGGGGATGAATGGATATTATGTGATGTAATAGTAATGTATTAATCTTCACGGGCGGGGATAAATGGACATTATATGATGTAATAGTAATGTATTGATCACCACGAGGTGGGGATGAATGAATATTATATGATGCAATAGTAATGTATTGATCACCACGGGTGGGGATGAATGGGTATTATGTGATGCAATAGTAGTGTATTAATCACCACGGGGTGGGGATGAATGGTTAATATGTGATATAATAGTAATGTATTGATCACCACGGTGTGGGTTGAATAGGTAATATGTGATGTAATAGTAATGTATTAATCACCACGGGGCGGGGATGAATGGATATTATATGATGTAATAGTAATGTATTGATCACCACGGGTTGGGGATGAATGGATATTATATGATGCAATAGTAATGTATTGATCACCACGGGTGGGGATGAATGGGTATTATGTGATGTAATAGTAATGTATTGATCACCACGGGCTGGGGATGAGTGGGTATTATGTGATGCACTAGTAATATATTGCTCACGACGGGTGGGGATGAATGGGTATTATGTGATGTAATAGTAATGTATTGATCACCACGGGGTTGGGATGAATGGGTATTATGTGATGTAACAGTAATGTATTGATCACCACGGGGTGGGGATGAATGGGTATTATGTGATGTAATAATAATGTATTGATCACCACGGGGCGGGGATGAATGAATATTATATGATGCAATAGTAATGTATTGATCACCACGGGTGGGGATGAATGGGTATTATGTGATGTAATAGTAATGTATTGATCACCACGAGGTGGGGATGAATGGGTATTATGTGATACAATAGTAGTGTAGTAATCACCACGGAGGTGGGGATGAATGGTTAATATGTGATATAATAGTAATGTATTGATCACCACGGGGCGTGGATGAATGGATATTATGTGATGCAATAGTAATGTATTGATCACCACAGGGTGGGTGTGAATGGATATTATGTGATGTAGTAGTAATGTATTAATCACCACGGGGTGGGGATGAATGGTTAATATGTGATATAATAGTAATGTATTGATCACCACGGTGTGGGTTGAATAGGTAATATGTGATGTAATAGTAGTGTATTAATCACCACGGGGCGGGGATGAATGGATATTATATGATGTAATAGTAATGTATTTATCACCACGGGTTGGGGATGAATGGATATTATATGATGTAATAGTAATGTATTGATCACCACGGGGTGAGGATGAATGGGAATTATGTGATGCAATAGTAATGTATTAATCACCACGGGGTGGGGATGAATGGATATTATATGATGTAATAGTAATGTATTGATCACCACGGGGTGGGGATGAATGGATATTATGTGATGTAATAGTAATGTATTAATCGTCACGGGCGGGGATAAATGGACATTATATGATGTAATAGTAATGTATTGATCACCACGAGGTGGGGATGAATGAATATTATATGATGCAATAGTAATGTATTGATCACCACGGGTGGGGATGAATGGGTATTATGTGATGCAATAGTAGTGTATTAATCACCACGGGGTGGGGATGAATGGTTAATATGTGATATAATAGTAATGTATTGATCACCACGGTGTGGGTTGAATAGGTAATATGTGATGTAATAGTAATGTATTAATCACCACGGGGCGGGGATGAATGGATATTATATGATGTAATAGTAATGTATTGATCACCACGGGGTGGAGTGAATGGGTATTATGTGATGTAATAGATGTAATAGTAATGTATTGATAACCACGAGGTGGGGATGAATGGTTAATATGTGATATAATAGTAGTCTATTAATCACCACGGGGTGGGGATGAATGGATAATATATGATGTAATAGTAATGTATTGATCACCACGGGGTGGGGATGAATGGATATTATATGATGTAATAGTAATGTATTGATCACCACGGGGTGGGGATGAATGGGTTTTATGAGATGTAATAGTAATGTATTGATCACCACTGGGTGGGGATGAATGAGTATTATGTGATGTAATAGTAATGTATTGATCACCACGGGGTGGGAATGAATGGGTATTATGTGATGTAATAGTAATGTATTGATCACCACGGGGTGGGATGAATGGGTATTATGTGATGCAATAGTAGTGTATTAATCACCACGGGGTGAGGATGAATGGATATTATATGATGTAATAGTAATGTATTGATCACCACTGGGTGGGGATGAATTGGTTTTATGAGATGTATTAGTAATGTATTGATCACAACGGGGTGGGGATGAATGGGTTTTATGAGATGTAATAGTAATGTATTGATCACCACGGGGTGTGGGATGAATGGGTTTTACGAGATGTAATAGTAATGTATTGATCACCATGGGGTGAGGGATGAATGGGTTTTATGAGATGCAATAGTAATGTATTGATCACCACGAGGTGGGAATGAATGGTTAATATGTGATATAATAGTAGTGTATTGATCACCACTGGGTGGGGATGAATTGGTTTTATGAGATGTATTAGTAATGTATTGATCACAACGGGGTGGGGATGAATGGGTTTTATGAGATGTAATAGTAATGTATTGATCACCACGGGGTGTGGGATGAATGGGTTTTACGAGATGTAATAGTAATGTATTGATCACCATGGGGTGAGGGATGAATGGGTTTTACGAGATGTAATAGTAATGTATCGATCATCACGGGGTGGGGATGAATGGGTTTCATGAGATGTAATAGTAATATATTGATCTCCACGGAGTGGGGATGAATGTGTATTATGTGATGCAATAGTAGTGTATTAATCACCACGGGGTGGGGATGAATGGATATTATATGATGTAATAGTAATGTATTGATCACCACGGGGTGGGGATGAATGGGAATTATGTGATGCAATAGTAATGTATTAATCACCACGGGGTGGGGATGAACTGATATTATATGATGTAATAGTAATGTATTGATCACCACGGGGTGGGGATGAATGGGTATTATGTGATGCAATAGTAGTGTATTAATCACCACGGGGTGGGGATGAATGGATATTATATGATGTAATAGTAATGTATTGATCACCTCGGGGTGGGGATGAATGGGTATTATGTGATGTAATAGTAATGTATTGATCACCACGGGGTGGGGATGAATGGGTTTTATGAGATGTAATAGTAATGTATTAATCACCACGGGGCGGGGATGAATGGATATTATATGATGTAATAGTAATGTATTGATCACCACGGGGTGGGGATGAATGGGTTTTATGAGATGCAATAATAGTGTATTAATCACCACGGGGTGGGGATGAATGGATATTATATGATGTAATAGTAATGTATCGATCACCACGGGGTGGGGATGAATGGTTTTTATGAGATGCAATAATAGTGTATTAATCACCACAGGGTGGGGATGAATGGATATTATATGATGTAATAGTAATGTATTAATCACCACGGGGCGGGGATGAATGGATATTATATGATGTAATAGTAATGTATTGATCACCACGGGGTGGGGATGAATGGGTTTTATGAGATGCAATAATAGTGTATTAATCACCACGGGGTGGGGATGAATGGATATTATATGATGTAATAGTAATGTATCGATCACCACGGGGTGGGGATGAATGGTTTTTGTGAGATGTAATAGTAATATATTGATCACCACAGGGTGGGAATGAATGGGTATTATGTGATGTAATAGTAATGTATTGATCACCACGGGGTGGGGATGAATGGATATTGTATGATGTAATAGTAATGTATTGATCACCACGGGGTGGGGATGAATGGATATCATATGATGTAATAGTAATGTATCGATCACCACGGGGCGGGGATGAATGGATATTATATGATGTAATAGTAATGTATTGATCACCACGGGGTGGGGATGAATTGGTTTTATGAGATGCAATAATAGTGTATTAATCACCACGCGGTGGGAATGAATGGATATTATATGATGTAATAGTAATGTATCGATCACCACGGGGTGGGGATGAATGGTTTTTATGAGATGTAATAGTAATATATTGATCACCACAGGGTGGGGATGAATGGGTATTATGTGATGTAATAGTAATGTATTGATCACCACGGGGTGGGGATGAATGGATATTGTATGATGTAATAGTAATGTATTGATCACCACGGGGTGGGGATGAATGGATATCATATGATGTAATAGTAATGTATCGATCACCACGGGGTGGGGATGAATTGGTTTTATGAGATGTAATAGTAATGTATTGATCACCACGGTGTGGGGATAAATGGATATTATATGATGTAATAGTAATGTATTGATCACCACGGGGTGGGGATGAATTGGTTTTATGAGATGTAATAGTAATGTATTGATCACCACAGGGTCGGGATGAATGGGTATTATGTGATGTAATAGTAATGTATTGATAACCACGGGGTTGGGATGAATGAGTACTATGTGATGTAATAGTAATGTATTGATCACCACTGGGTGGGGATGAATGGGTATTATGTGATGTAATATTAATGTATTGATCACCACGGGGTGGGGATGAATGGATATTATGTGATTTAATAGTAATGTATCGATCACCACGGGGCGGGGATGAATGGGTATTGTGTGATGTAATAGTAATGTATTAATCACCACGGGTAGGGATTAATGGATATTATGGATATTATGTGATGTACTAGTAATGTATTGATCCCCACGGGATGGGGATGAATGGATATTATGTGATGTAATAGTAATGTATTGATCCCCACGGGGTGGGGATGAATTGGTTTTATGAGATGTAATAGTAATGTATCGATCACCACGGGGTGGGGATGAATGGATATTATGAGATGTAATAGTAATGTAGTGATCACCACGGGGTGGGGATGAATTGGTTTTATGAGATGTAATAGTAATGTATTGATCACTACGGGGTGGGGATGAATGGGTATTATGTGATTTAATAGTAATGTATTGATCATATTCCAAATTTATCATTCCTTATATACAGTACAATAAGTTTTCAATTGATTTAGTTATATGTAAGGCCACCTATTTTTTTCCAAGCCGAAGATGTGACATTTATGTTTGTTTTTTACAGGACCATTTTAGTCAGCAATGAGCAGGAATTAGAAGATTGGAGACAGAATATTCTCAGTAAACCAATGTTTCTTGATGTGTTTTGTAAAAGACGAGTCGCACTTGGAGTGGTTACCATCGTTTACGAAAGTGAGATGTGTTCTTAAATCAATCAATCAATCAATCAATCAATCAATCAATCAATCAATCAATCAATCAATCAATCGCAATCAATATTCGATGAGAATGAAATGTCAGGGAATAATTGTGGAGATACTCATCGCGATATTACATACGAAATACGGACCATAAATCAGTCGGCTGCATGAGACGCACTGAACTGTGGTGGCGCAGTATTTGGCGGTTTACATTTTGCAGTTAGCACAAGACAATATATAAATGGCTTCATTTATTGTGTCCAATATCAGTGCAGTTATCGATTAGATAAATCTACTCTCGTTTGGTATGTTCCACTCTATCTTAGATTGCCCACTAAGTTAATACATATATGCTGGACGAATGTTTTTAGCCATCCTATGCCTTTTTGTTATCATTTGCAGTTTATTTTGCGGTGTTGATCAATACGCGACATCCACATATCAAACAACAAATTGAAAGAGGATTTAATGAAGCAAGAAGATTGGTGTCTGAAGGAAAGAATTACTCAGTAGAGGTAAATTACATACATATACTCTATTGCATCGTGGCTTATGTACTTTGAAACGGGTACTGACACACATATAGCGTAAATAATAATGAATGCGTGCTTATTTTTTGTATGACCATGACAGTTTAACAATTGTAACAACAATTATAAACTGTGACGTCCATGTATGCAGTACTGTACTATCCAAAACAATATGTGATTGTAAGCATATATATATATGTATGATGTCTAAGCCGCAAAACCTGTGTATCATATGATAGTACTTAATACGTTCAATAAATTGATTACATGTCATCACTGAGACAAATGCACTAATTATGCAGCAAAACAACCGTACATGTCCTCCTAAAAAATGCAACTGACCACTAACCAGACTTTACGTGTTCTCAGTTTGATTTCACATCGCCAATAAGAGAGTGGTACTCAGATGCATCTCAACAGATTAATGGCATGTGCGCTGGCAGCATCTTTGGAAAGTACGGCAGGTTATGTATTACAAATACCAGCAAGTTTAAGCCGTGTTTTCGGTGTAACCTCGAAACAACTAGATATTGGATCTTGTGCCTTCCATGTTGTCTTCTTTCCTGCCCTTTTTACTCTGTGAGTATATTACTAAAACAAAAAATATGTATTCACTATAATTATAGATGCAATATAAATATTAACACTGTTGTTTGACACTGTATAATAATAACTTCATTTGGGCTATTATTTATCCTGAATAAGCACGCATAATTATAATATTCATTCAATGAAAATTAAAAAAAAACACGTATGTCTTCAAGTTTTTAATTGTTTTATTAAACCGTAAATCATAATTCAGTTAAAACTATAAAAAATGATTGAATTCTGAATCAGATTTTTGCTGACATTTATAGCTTCATCGACATCTGACCTGTGAGGATGTGAACATTACAATCGGAGCAGAGGTGGCGCTTTTAGTTCCTGAGCATCTTGTTACGCCCTCTCTGGCAGGTGTCGAAATATCAAATGATAGCCAATATGTAGAGCATCCTGCTGGTAAGTGTCGGGAATATTTTCATCGATAGATCATTTGCGGATTTGTGTATGTTTAAACCCAAATTTATTGATGCGTTTGCGAATTAGTGTGTTTTACTCTCGTTTTATTCTTTTTTAAATATGCAATTGTGTATTTTTTATATTTTATTGTACTTTAATTTATCAGTCATACTTTTAAAGTGCTGGAAATCGCAAAAAATCCATGAGATGGCGTTAATAAAAATAATCAAATGAAAATGTATGTAATAAAAACAGATAAAAGCAAATGATAACAAATATAATAAAAATAAAAAATATATGCCACATATCGCTTTTAATGATTTTAATCAGAATCCTATTCCAAATTGTTTATTTTCTTATACCAGCTGTAGTGTTCTACTTGTAATATTTGTATTTTTTGTCAAACTTTTGTTTTTACTTTTTGAAAACAACTACCTCAATTGATTAGATGCTTGATATAATGGGCGCATTTTTTAAGATTTGCCCTTTTTGCGACTATAATTTTAGTAGTTGTGAATCATGAACCCGATTTTTTCGATGTTAGACATTGCGGTGAATCTCTATCAGATTTATACAAGTTTTATGAATATTTTTGTTATTTTCGATAAAAATATGCTACCAACTTCCAGATTGCTGATTATGCAATTAACTTTTTAATTCTGTAAACAAATATAACAGCGAAGCTCAAACGATCAACAGGCAGTTTTCTATAAATTTAAACATTTTATTTCATATTATACTTGCAGCCATTGTTGTCCAACCGCCGCCATCATATGAAGATTGCATTCGTACACAGCCACGAAATACCAGTGATACACAGAGGCTTATCCATGATGACGAAAGCAATGCAATCTAATAACTCCTGTGCATATGTTGAACAACTAATTATAACAAAGGTCAAGATGTGGTCGTTCAGCGTTTACATATTTCTGCCGTCTCTCATTATAATAATGAGACGATGCAGTGACGTCGTGTTTAATGTAATATATACATTACGCATTATTTTTGTATATGGGAATAATAAATTGCCATTGTTTGTTAACTCACTACAAGACGAACGTCGCATTAAGAATATATTGGTATATATTTGACATATTCCTAATTATTAACATAAGTACATTCCAGGTTGTATTAAAATTATGTAAAGCATTTACAAGTAATTAGAAACCTAATTAGTGTTATTATAAACTTATACATATAAGTTTTGATGTAGGAAAACTTAACAGTATGATACATAAATCATAATCCAACAGTGCCTATTGGAAATTATTACCAATTATTACAAATAGTTGTATGGAAATGGACTCTACGAATGATACAAAATGTGTAAATAAAAACGTCCTTCTATTTTTGGGGCCAAGCAAGCTAAATACTCAACTGAAAGTGACATTATTATCTCTTATACATTATCTCATGTGAAAGAAGACCTTACAACTGTGTTGTGTCTTTGTGATTGGCCATCATGACTCACATTATTTACAACGGTCAAGATTGTAATTGCAATCCTTAGTGCGGTGCGATGTCATTCGTACTACCTTTATGTACTATTGCACTGCATATTTTGTTGTTGATTAAAGCATGATACGTGGTTCGTCTTTGTAAAACATCGACATCGATTGAGAAGCGTAATTGTACAATGTGTTGAATGCATGGTGAATTGAAATAATATGCTGGGATGTAGCGGATTCTTAGATTGGTGAAACAAACTACATACCAAAGAAACTGATGTTCGCTTAGCGAACGGGCAGCTAATCATATTACTGAATGTCCGTCGCCGTTGTCGTCCACGTCAACTTTTCCAACTTCTTCTTGAAAACGTAAGGCCGATTGCTTGTTATTATACATGGACCTTTCCCAGATTTCTTTATTTCATGATGATATCTTCAATTTTCTGATTGTGCATTGCTGACAACGGAGCTATCACAGCCGAGAGACTGTTTGTTATAATGTGTGATCACGCTCAATACGGAGAAGAACCTTGATTTAAATGATGACATTCAAAATAACCTTTTTGCTCCAGTGACACTTTGAACTCTCTGTGAGCAAATTATGTTTTCCAATATACCGACAATAGTTTGTCAATCCATATAGAACACGTTTTTTGTATGAATACATGTCATTGAATGATGTGTTCATATATCATATATCATAATTGCACTTCATTGGATTCCAAAACATCATGTACAGATACTTTCTGTGTGTTATCGTTCTTGAATGTGATGAAACATTATTTATGAAATTGGCATATACAGCAATTTGTCCTATTATTGGGTACTATTTTGAATGCTCCATTTTCGTAATGTTTCTATGACGACTTCATTTGTAATTGGTGAACAAGTCACAGTTTAATTCTAAGTAAGAACTCTTATAAATCACGTAGACGTATAAATGTAGAGTACATGTTAGCTAACCATATCATTCAAGTAGTTGGGCTTCGCTCTGTATTTTGATGCCTAAACCTGATGGTTCAATGAGATTCTGCACAGATTTCACAAACGTGGATGCGGTTACTAAATCTGATTCGTACCCTATCCCTAGATTGTAATAATCTGATTGGGAATGCCAAACATATAACAACATGCGACTTATTAAAAGGCTATTGTGGTGTTTCTATAACGGGACCACTATAACGTTTTACCGTATGGTATTTATGGTAAATATTATCGGCTATGGTCCCAGAGGGCGCTGTCTATCATTGGGAGAAAATTTTGAAGACGTTTGGAATATCACAGTTTGTGTATGTAGCAGCCAAGGTTCAAACCCCTAAGACTGTCATTAATGTTTATAGAAATAATTTTAATTCAGAGGGCATTAGAAATCTAAGACATGAGTTTTATGAGAATGTGATAGAAGGAAATATAGATGACGCAGCTACTAATTTAACTAATATTATTTATACTTGTGGAAAAGATATGGTGTGCAAGTCAAAACAGTTAAATGAGTGTTTTCGAAATTTTTGGTTTGATAAAGAATGTTTAGTCACCAAACGTGCTGTCAGTAAAGCGCTTAATCATTATAGACATACAAAAAGTCAGAACAGTCTTGAATATTACCTTCTATCTAAACAATCCTATCAAAAACTCATTAAAGAGAAAAAAGCAGAATTTCAAAAGCTCAGAAGGGATGAACTAATTAACCTGTCTAAACAGAAAAACTCTCATAAATTTTGGCAGAAACTTAAGCAACATACAATTAATGTTTCAGAAAATATTACTATGGAGGAATGGTCACATTATTTCACTAATTTGTTTACCCCGGTTCTTGTGGAAAATGAAAATTACAATGATTTTTACGCTTCAATCGAAGATTATATGACTGATTTAGGTATAGAGAATATTGGTATACCTTATGTAGATTTGGAATTAGCAGCATTTAACCAACCAATTACTATGACAGAGGTGAAGAAAAATTTGGATAAACTGAAGGCTAATAAATCACCTGGCCCAGATGGAATTCCTTCTGAGTTTTGGAAATTTGCACCTTTAGACATCTGTGATCTGTTGTACAGTCTATACAACACAGTTTTTGATCAAGGGGCGTTTCCTATAGAATGGAGCAGGGGATTAATTTCCCCAGTGTACAAAAAGGGTTGCAGGGATGACCCAGCAAACTATCGAAGTATAATGCTTTTGAATACTATAAGTAAAGTATACACAAGTATTCTCAGTGATAGGTTAAGTAATTGGTTGAATTGATATAATAAAATAATTGAGGAACAAAGTGGATTTCAAAAAGGAAAATCAACTTTGAATAATATTTTTGTTCTCTATACCCTTGTAGAAAAATATGTTTATACTCTATTGATTCTATTGTGCCTTTATTGATTATGAAAAGGCATTTGATAGAGTACACCATTGTTCATTATTTTATAAGTTGTCAAAAATTGGGATTAAGGGGAAACTGTTTAAATCACTTTATTCTATGTATCAAAATATTAAGGCTGCTGTGAAATACCCAAAAGGAGTTACTGATTTTTTCCATATTAATGTTGGGCTGCAGCAGGGTTCTGTTATATCACCTTTACTGTTTTGCTTTTACATAAATGACCTTAAGAGTGCCCTCCAACAAGGACGGGAATCAGTTGTGTATATAAAAACTTTTTTATTTGTTATATGCGGATGATTTGGTGTTGTTCAGCAGCACACCTGTTGGATTACAAAGATTACTTAATAACTTAGTGGATTATTGTCTAAAATGGAGACTGAATATTAATCTGAAAAAATCAAAAATAATTGTTTTCCGAAAAGGGGGTCGTCTGAAAAAATATGAAAAATGGTTTCTGAGGGGTAAAGAAATTGAAATTGTAGCAAAATATAATTATTTAGGCATAGTTTTTTCGAGTTCGGAAAAATGGTTTCAAACACAGAAAGATATCTCGGCGCGAGCTAGAAAAGCACTATTTTGTTTGGAAAAAAACATTATGGGGTTGGGGGGACTGCAGCCTGATCTTGCATACAAAGTATTTGACTGTAAAATATTGCCAATTTTGTTATACGGTAGTTGTGTGTGGGGGAATGCGGGGTGTAATAGCTGACATAGAAAAAGTACAAAATAAGTTTTGTAAATTTCTATTGAGAGTTAGTTTCAACGCTTCCAATGCTGCAGTAAGGGATGAATTAGGAAGACACTCAGTTAGAGTTTGTTAATATTGAAATGGTCAGATTTTGGCTGAAACTGATTCAAGAGGACGGCTCAACCATTTTAAAGGAATGTTATAATTATCTATACCATAGAGCAGAAGGGGGGTCTAGGTGTTGGGCTTTAGAGGTAAAAAATATTTTATGTACATCTGGTTATGGACATGTATGGTATGAACAAAGAATTGATAATAGCGAGATGTTCTTCAGTGAATTTAAAAGAAGATGTTTTGATATATCTAGACAGAATTGGTGTGCAGAAATTAATAAAAATGTAAAGCTTCAAACATATTGCATGTTTAAACAAGATTTAATATATGAAAGATATCTTGTTGCTATTTCGTTGGCTACTCCTATCTATTCATGTGCTATTACTAGACTTAGAATTTCCTGTCATCCCCTAGAAATTGAAAATGGTAGAACATTGGGTATTCCACGTGACCAAAGATTATGTCCATTTGGTTGCAGGGTCACAGAGGACGAATATCATTTTACTATGGTTTGTCCAAAATATGAAGCACTTAGACAAAAATTCTTACCAAAATATTATTTTTCACCACCAACCAAGATAAAATTCATTGCATTGCTACAGAGTACTAACACGTTTATTTTACTAAGTTTGGGTAAATATTTGTTTAAGAGTTTTCATTACAGAGAAACTGAAATGGAAGTATGATTTGAAGTATATGTATCTTGTAATTTTAAAGCGACCGTGTGTAATTTAAGTTTTGAAATGTAACAGTACTTTAGGCCGGTGGCCATATAGTGCGGAATAAAGAAATAATAATAAAAGACTGTCATTAAGGAATAGAAACAAATAATAAAAATTGCAGACATTGAAAGGGCTGGGCTGAAGATGATTGAAATTGATTCGTTTCTGAAAGCCAAGAAGTTTAAATGGATCAAAAATGGGAGGTCAAGCTGGATGGCAGGTGATCGTGTTAAGGAATCTGGGAACATACTTTTTCTCTGCACTTACGATGTACAGGAACTGAAAAAAAATTGTCTCGCCATTCTTTCTAGATATCTGCATATAATAGACCATCAATGGCTTTGGAATAACAAATAAAAATATTAATAGAATTGATTTATTCGATAATAAGGGCAATCTTCACAACTGGAATTACTGGCAATCAAATAGATTATCAACTTTGGATTATTTACATATTCAGGGATTATGCAAAAAAAGTGGAAAATTCAAATCCATAATAACAGTCACAAGTGGTTTGAAACATGAAATGTAATTTATTTCAATACATATCAATACATTAACAAGTATATAAGTATATGTGCAATAATATAATATAATCTCCAACAATAAATCTAGACTGGAGGAACTGTATGATGTATCTCCAGTAATTATCAAGAAAATGTTTAGTCTACCTTACACTACTAAAATTTCAACAGATCTTATAGCCTTTCAGTTTCAAATTATCCATAGATACATTCCAACGTTTTCTAAACTTTTTAAATAGAAGTTAGTATCATACAAAAATTGAAACCATAGAGCACTTGTTTGTGGAATGCCATTGTGTATAGTCGTTGTGGGAAAAATTTTAATTTAATCCCAAATACAGTTTGTAACGTACAAAATATTATACTTGGCATTTATGAGGTGAAAAATATTATGTTGAATTATTTTATTTTATTGTTTAAAAAATACCGGTACATGTACAAATGTAGGGGGGACAAACATCTTATCATTTTTTGGTTTCAAGGCATACATTAAAGACCATGAACATATAAAACATCAACTTGCTTTAAATGAAGGCAAAATATTATATCATTATCAGAAATGGGAGCCAGTTTGGTTTTGAATTAACGAGTAGCCACTCATTAAAGACCAGTAGTCAAAGTTGCTCAATTTTATAAATATCAAAAAAAGCTAACTGGTTAAAATGCTATTTTGTAATTGTAAATATTTTTTTATTTTTATTGAAATAGTATAAACAAAATATGGCATTGAAGGGTACAAAATAGAAAACGCTACATTAGCCCACATCTCATTCTTGTTTTCTTTTCAGTTTTTCTGTGTGTGTATGCTTCTGTTTCTGTAAATTATTATAAATATAAAAGAATCTTCCATCGCAGTAAATGTTATTAAATATTTATTTCTATAATAGTTTTGGGGGAAAACTTTGTTTTTAGAATTGAACTACTTTATTGCAAATAACGAAACAGAGAGTGAGACGCGGTTGCTGAACACAGTGATTCGGAGAAGATCAATCAACGGTTGGTATTTATATATATATATTTCATCTGACATCCAAAATATGTTAAAATTGAGATGGGAAATGGTCAATGAAAATTATTTGCATGTGGTCAAATTACATTATCATAGTTTCTTATCATGTCGTTCTGTGGTCATATTTATACTTTTATTTCATCATACGACAGTGCATATTATTTTTAGTACTTATATTCTTTCATCATTATTGTTTCATTATATGAACTTCATTGCGTTTGTGTCTTATTACTATTATAGCATGTCTAAATTGTTATATTCTTATTACGTAAGTATTTGTCATTTTTTATATTATTATTTCATTTATTGAACGTTATTATATCATTCTTTTACTGACAATATTATATCATTATTGGGTCATTATTTTGCAAGTTTATTTTAATTATCGGTTAGAAGAGTAGTCGGCTATTGCATCTATGCCATCAATTTTAGTGATTGTAGTCATTTTAAACTATCAACCGTGAAATTATTTTGACTTGGTTTATTAGCAACATCAACAAGTTTCTAATTTCAATTTGATTTTACATCGTTAGTCGTGAACTGGTACGCTGCAATCTTTCGTACAATGGAAGGAGTCGTCAGTTGATATCATTGCGAAGAAGCGATAAATCGATATGGGCGACTATGCATCACCAACCGTGGTAAACACTGTGCATGTTATAGATATAATGGTTACACCTGTAATTATTGATGTACGTGTCTTCCATGTTGTTTAGTGACGCGAGTATGATGGCCATATTTAGGACAGGCAAATATTGAACTAGAAATAATACTTGAACGGGTTTGATTGTATTCGTATGTAGAGTCAAATTGAACCTAAATCGATTAACATTTAGTTATTCGATAACTAGGTCAGATATTGAATGTTGTCAGTGGTTGCTTCACCTTCACGAGGTCGAACATACGTGTCTGAAAAGTAACATTTTTTCTTCTAAATGTGTTGAATGTCACTGTTGTCTCTAGTAAATATCATGTGTTCTGTTTCAGGCGTATCGCAAAATAACGGACGTCTACTGGCAAGGTTGTATTCTTAGTCTGGGATTTCTTTGTGTGTAAATTGGCATTACAATCTGTTATACATGATAATGACATGAATGAGTAGTACATCAGTGCTGTAGGTTCACATCAAGGGGCAGTGATATGTTCCGGTATCCACCATTCGTATGCCCTGCTCTACATGTCCGATTCAATCCAATGAAGACCCTTCTAACATGCTAGCTAAGCTATTAACATGAGAAGTATTTTATTGTAGCCCTACCTACGATCACCATGACACTTGACCAATAAAAGAACAGAATCCACTGTGTTGGTAATATTTTATCACTACTAAGGTATGAAGAATATGTAATATATGTAATTATCTGCAGTATTACTTGTATACTAATTTTATGAAATATTATGAAAGTACTAAATAATTCGTCAAAAGTATGTTAACGTTACATTTATTATAGCACATTCGATTGTGTTCACTTAACTATCATGCGACGTTATTCAGTATTCCAATTAGAACACTTTTCATGAATAGAATGCCCTGAGTGCTACAATAACACAAGATATCAATGGTTCACGTCTATTTTATAGCACTTTTACACACGATTTACGCATTGCGACCGACTTACAGCATTTGGAGAAGAACTTAATTTCCAATAGCTTAACATTTTGTGGAAGGGACCAAATATTGTATATTGAACTGCGACGTTTTTGTAATCTAATATTATACCTAAAATAAACTCGCCTAAATAAATTCAACTTGAACAAGTTGAAGCACATTGAAGACTTGGCAACTTGTTCACATTGTATGGCTGATCAGACGTTATCAAAAGATTGTTGCGGAAATGATGCTATGTATATTATATTATATAATTATTGTAGTAATACATGTATAGAGTTTTGTATGTCAGTGAAATGTAAATGTTTATACGTATAAGGTCGAACCCGGTACCAAGACCCTAGTTAAGATGTGAGCATTTCCAAGGCTGAATTAGATAACACTCACAATTCAAATGTGATACCAGCCAGCGCTAGATTACTTAAATATTCATAACAACAACACTCAGAGCCACAGTTTAGACCGTATGACCTGTGTTACCTTGACCTTAGACGTTAATGCGCCCAGGTGCTATGAGTCGTATGGGGAACACGTTTGCTAAGTTTGAAGGTCTTGACTTCTGAACTGTCACAGAAACTAGTTTGCGACAAAATATAGACGAACTTATTGTCATCTTGTATGTCTCATAATTGTATATGCTGCCCCCGAAATTGAGGTTGTGAGTGTGTGTGGGGGGGGGGGGTCTTTATACAACTACACTAACCCAATAGATACACGTCTGCTCATGTAATTTGGCAGTCTAAAGTGAATCCCTGCATTATATCATGATGCACTTCCAAATAAGGCACACAATTGTCAGAGTAATTTGTTTAGATATTAATTTAACTGTATATTGGTGAATCTGTCCAGTGGCAGTTCAGAGTATATGTTTGGCTCACAGGATATGGAAATCCGTAATACGGTTAGATAATATAACGGCTACGATGAGTCAGATTACATTAGTAAGTTCATTTAAAAAATCTACGATTGATTTACTTGCTGAATTTTTGTTAACTTTCGGCAAACTAATTACGACCAAGTTTCTATTTCAAAAACAACGCTCTGTTGTGTGAATTTATAGCCAGTTCGTAGACAATTCTCTATTCCACCGACTCCCCGTGATGAAATATTAAATACTCATTGTAGTTCCCAAGGTCTGATTCAGAGACGAATGACCGGGTAATTGACAAGGTCGACGATAATGTGTTCGTTACATAATTGCGACTATTCAGTCGTAGACCCGAAGAAATAAATCGGGTTACTTTTAGTTCTCATTAAAATAGAAGCGAGACATGCAGTGCCATGGGCTAATCAGAATAAACTATCTACTCGCCTTGTGAGTTGTGGAAGATTAATTTACTGATGTCCCGAAGTAATTCTACAAAATGACCAGCTGGGTATGTAATTGACTCCCTCCCCATTAACAGATATTATATTGCAATCTCTGTCCCTGCATGTAATTGCTCCGCGAGGAGACCTCGTACCTTTGACAGTATTTTGTCGCAGCTTGATAATAAGGAAAACGTGTATTTCGTGCAGGTAAACGACATAAACGTACTTACTGTGCTAAATGAGTGTCTCTAGGGGCTCTTGTAATGAGGACGAAATAGTGTTCATGTGTGTAAACAGGATCTTTCAGTAATGAAAACATGTTAGGGGCAGATCGGGTTGAGTGTTTGCACCATTAGTGTACGGATCACAGAAAACAAGTAACGTTCACCGTATCGAATTCAAACAAAATTAATAATTTGCTTCTGTTTTCAATAATTTTTGAACGTAATTACAATTTATAATTACAACGTAATTACAATTTAGTATAACTAGTATGGCAATCCATACTATTGTAAATCAGTTTAATAATATCAAATCATGTTAAAAAATACATGTATGTGATTATTAAAAATTATACCCCGTTTTGACAGTGGCACCGCGATCAATGGCTTCTGATGGACCGCTAAAATTAAAGCATGGTATAATGTTAGTCAAACTGTAAAAGAACAAAACATTTAGATGTTGGTG
The DNA here is from genome assembly GCF_978046115.1 of Saccoglossus kowalevskii. Taxonomy (NCBI): domain Eukaryota; kingdom Metazoa; phylum Hemichordata; class Enteropneusta; family Harrimaniidae; genus Saccoglossus; species Saccoglossus kowalevskii. Next base: position 7,024,931 of record NC_140647.1, on the reverse strand, counting down.
AACGCCGTAAATAAACAATAAATTCGCCCGGTGGTTAAGTGTTGGCAGGAGGTCTCGTTAAACTATATTTGAATTGAGCAAAAGGATGAACGCAGTGTTTAGAAGCTAATGGGCAGTAGGCGTGGTTGTAGCAAATAGCTACATTATTATATTCCATTTATTGATCTATTCACCTACTAGTAGTGCACGCATAACGAATGTCGATGTAGTACGTTATTTGAATGAAAGCTAAGGCTCTCATCCTTCTCTCTATTTGAGAAAGCTTTATTTCGAGGTATAGTGAGAGGTATAACAATCATTCATTGTCACTTCCGTTCCCATAGTGATCGATTATATATGTAACCCCCACTTAGCAGAATCGCATACAACGACACTCTCGTTTGATATGCACCATAAATTTCGGTGACGTTGCAATGACGTCAGCGACGCCCTCATGTGTCGACAAGAATGAATAGCTGAAAGCGATCGAGACAATGAGAGTTCGCGTATAAGCTCGAGACATTCATTGGCTTTGCTGTGGCAATACTGTTTCACGACTCCCTACACTCTCGCTGTCTGACCCACTTAAATCCATCTATCTATCGGTCTGACTGTTGTGGAAAATATAAATAATTAATCGGACGCCAAGTGACGTGTACCAATAAGCCGAGAGATATCATTTCATTTGCAAAGCTATCTTTGCTAGATCTCCTCGACACCGGGAATATACAAGTTTAATCATCGATCAGTACAGCATAAAGTAAGCGGACTAGTGGACGCAAACAACGTTCCAGCGTACACATAGCAAACCACTCGTATAGGGAAAGCACTACCGTAACAACTAGGCCATGGAAGACATTGCCCTCGGTGTTATGCACGACTGTGTACCAGATAGAAGCAACAATCAGAGAGCATCGGGTATTGGCAGCGTTACAACCCCGCTGATCAGCGATACTCTCCGACATGAGAACGAGAAATCTACTTTTAACGATGTCCGCCTTTTTATGCGTTCCAAACTACATAGACAAAAATTTCCATCTTCATCAAAAACGTAAGTATTTTTTTCTCACACGTTTGTCGTGAAGACGATTCTGTACCTAAAAATACTAGTACACAGTGGCATTTTTGGCAAAACCGTGTTTGTGTTCCCCACGGCTTACCAGTGTACTTACCTGCTTTGTTGTTTTCATAGTATTAATTTGGTACGCGACTATTGACACATATTTCAGGTCGTTCCCCGATCGATGGCACACGGTACTCATCAATGGGAAGTGGGCCTTTATGGTAACTCGGGAGAAATCGTATTCAGTGTGAACTTCACCTTGCGTTCGTCATCAATATATAATAAATAATATAAAAGAAGTAATTGTAATGAACTTTGAAAAAAGAAAATTGAATTATGTTCAACCCATGACATGCTGAAATCAATTTACAGGTGTGTGATGCGTGCGACACATACGTTCATATTGGCATGCTCACACTGTACTAAAAACGCACCTTGCGTGGACTATATCACCATGGGATAGACGGCTCTCTGTATTAAGCGTATATTCTTCATTTTATCTCCATGTATTCATTATTATTATTATTATTATTAGCATGATCTGGTATTTATAACATTCGCCAGTTCAGGGACTTGAGATAGTGTGTATTTGCCGGTGATCTTCATACTTCATTTACACTCATTTAAAGCCCGCTTTTTACTGTGTAAACATGTCTAGTATTTTTTTAGTCCTGCGCATAGTTAACCTGCGTAATATGTACTAAATGCCTTACTAAAAAGAATATGATGTCTAGAAATCACCTTACACTATGACATGCAGGAAGAATGTGATGTCTAGAAATCCCCTCACACTATGACATGAAGGAAAAATATGATGTCTAGAAATCACCTCACACTATGACATGCAGGAAAAATATGATGTCTAGAAATCACCTTACACTATGACATGAAGAAAAAATATGATGTCTAGAAATCACCTTACACTATGACATGCAGGAAGAATATGATGTCTAGAAATCACCTCACACTATGACATGAAGGAAAAATATGATGTCTAGAAATCACCTTACACTATGACATGCAGGAAAAATATGATGTCTAGAAATCACCTCACACTATGACATGAAGGAAAAATATGATGTCTAGAAATCACCTCACACTATGACATGCAGGAAAAATATGATGTCTAGAAATCACCTTACACTATGACATGAAGGAAAAATATGATGTCTAAAAATCACCTTACACTATGACATGAAGGAAAAATATGATGTCTAGAAATCACCTTACACTATGACATGAAGGAAAAATATGATGTCTAGAAATCACCTCACACTATGACATGCAGGAAGAATATGATGTCTAGAAATCACCTTACACTATGACATGAAGGAAAAATATGATGTCTAGAAATCACCTTACACTATGACATGAAGGAAAAATATGATGTCTAGAAATCACCTTACACTATGACATGCAGGAAGAATATGATGTCTAGAAATCACTTTACACTATGACATACGGGACGAATATGATGTCTAGAAATCAACTTACATTATAACATGCAAGAAGAATATAATGTCTAGAAATCACCTTACACTATGACATGAAGGAAGAATATGATGTCTAGAAATCACCTCACACTATGCATGCAGGAAGAATATGATGTCTAGAAATCACCTCACACTATGACATGAAAGACGAATATGATATCTAGAAATCACCTCACACTATGACATGAAGGAAAAATATGATGTCTAGAAATCACCTTACACTATGACATGCAGGAAGAATATGATGTCTAGAAATCACCTTACACTATGACATACAGGACGAATATGATGTCTAGAAATCAACTTACATTATAACATGCAAGAAGAATATCATGTCTAGAAATCACCTTACACTATGACATGAAGGAAGAATATGATGTCTAGAAATCACCTCACACTATGACATGCAGGAAGAATATGATGTCTAGAAATCACCTTACACTATGACATGAAGGAAGAATATGATGTCTAGAAATCACCTCACACTATGACATGCAGGAATAATATGATGTCTAGAAATCACCTTACACTATGACATGCAGGAAGAATATGATGTCTAGAAATCACCTCACACTATGACATGCAGGAAGTATATGATGTCTAGAAATCACCTTACACTATGACATGCAGGAAGAATATGATGTCTAGAAATCACCTCACACTATGACATGCAGGAAGAATATGATGTCTAGATATCACCATACACTATGACATGCAGGAAGAATATGATGTCTAGATATCACCATACACTATGACATGCAGGAAGAATATGATGTCTAGATATCACTTTACACTATGACATGAAGGAAAAATATGATGTCTAGATATCACTTTACATTATGACATGCAGGAAGAATATGATGTCTAGAAATCACCTTACACTATGACATGAAGGAAGAATATAATGTCTAGATATCACTTTGCATTATGACATGCAGGAAGAATATGATGTCTAGAAATCACCTCACACTATGACATGAAGGAAGAATATGATGTCTAGATATCACTTTACACTATGACATGAAGGAAGAATATGATGTCTAGAAATCACCTTACACTATGACATGCAGGAAGAATATGATGTCTAGAAATCACCTTACACTATGACATGCAGGAAGAATATGATGTCTAGAAATCACCTTACACTATGACATGCAGGAAGAATATGATGTCTAGAAATCACCTTACACTATGACATGCAGGAAGAATATGATATATAGAAATCACCTTACACTATGACATGCAGGAAGAATATGATGTCTAGAAATCACCTTACACTATGACATGCAGGAAGAATATGATGTATAGAAATCACCTTACACTATGACATGCAGGAAGAATATGATGTATAGAAATCACCTTACACTATGACATGCATGAAGCATATGATGTATAGATATCACTGTGCACTGTTGGTTCATATAAACCCCAATAATGCTCCATGTTGAATGCCTTACTTGGCACTGTTGGTACATATAAACCCCAATAATGCTCCCTGTTGAATGACTTTCTTGACACTGTTGATACATATAAACCCAATAATGTTCCCTGTTGAGTGCCTTACTTAGCACTGTTGGTACATTAAAACCCCAATAATGCTCCCCGTTGAATGCCTTATTTGGCACTGTTGATACATATAAACCCCCAATAATGCTCCCTGTTGAATGCATTACTGGGCACAGTTGGTACATATAAACCCCAATAATGTTCCCTGTGGAATTCCTTACTTAGCACTGTTGGTACATTAAAACCCCAATAATGCTCCCCGTTGAATGCCTTATTTGGCACTGTTGATACATATAAACCCCAATAATGCTCCCTGTCGAATGCCTTACTTGGCACTGTTGGTACATATAAACCCCAATAATGCTCCCTGTTGAATGCCATTACTTGGCACTGTTGGTTCATATTAAACCCAATAATGTTCTCTGTTGAGTGCCTTACTTAGCACTGTTGGTACATTAAAACCCCAATAATGCTCCCCGTTGAATGCCTTATTTGGCACTGTTGATACATATAAACCCCCAATAATGCTCCCTGTTGAATGCATTACTGGGCACAGTTGGTACATATAAACCCCAATAATGTTCCCTGTGGAATTCCTTACTTAGCACTGTTGGTACATTAAAACCCCAATAATGCTCCCCATTGAATGCCTTATTTGGCACTGTTGATACATATAAACCCCAATAATGCTCCCTGTCGAATGCCTTACTTGGCACTGTTGGTACATATAAACCCCAATAAGGTTCCCTGTTGAATGCCTTACTTGGCACTGTTGGTACATATTAAACCCAATAATGTTCCTTGTGGAATGCCTTACTTAGCACTGTTGGTGCATTAAAACCCCAATAATGCTCCCCGTTGAATGCCTTATTTGGCACTGTTGATACATATAAACCCCAATAATGCTCCATGTTGAATGCCTTACTTGGCACTGTTGGTACATATAAACCCCAATAAGGTTCCCTGTTGAATGCCTTACTTGGCACTGTTGGTACATATAAACCCCAATAATGTTCCCTGTTGAATGCCTTACCTGGCACTGTTGGTTCATATTAAACCAATAATGCTCCCTGTGGAATGCCTTACTTAGCACTGTTGGTACATTAAAACCCCAATACTGCTCTCCGTTGAATGCCTTATTTGGCACTGTTGATACATATAAACCCCAATAATGCTCCCTGTTGAATGCCTTACTTGGCACTGTTGGTTCATATTAAACCCAATAATGTTCCCTGTTGAATGCCTTAAGTGGCACTGTTGGTTCATATTAAACCCAATAATGTTCCCTGTGGAATGCCTTACTTAGCACTGTTGGTACATATAAACCCCAATAATGCTCCCTGTGGAATGCCTTACTTGGCACTGTTGGTACATATAAACCCCAATAATGCTCCCTGTTGAATGACTTACTTGGCACTGTTGGTTCATATAAACTCCAATAATGCTCCCTGTTGAATGACTTACTTGGCACTGTTGGTACATATAAACCCCAATAATGCTCCCTGTCGAATGCCTTACTTGGCACTGTTGGTACATATAAACCCCAATAATGCTCCCTGTGGAATGCCTTACTTGGCACTGTTGGTACATATAAACCCCAATAATACTCCCTGTTGAATGACTTACTTGGCACTGTTGGTACATATAAACCCCAATAATGTTCCCTGTTGAATGCCTTACCTGGCACTGTTGGTTCATATTAAACCCAATAATGTTCCCTGTGGAATGCCTTACTTGGCACTGTTGATACATATAAACCCCAATAATGCTCCCTGTTGAATGCCTTAATTGGCACTGTTGGTACATATAAACCCCAATAATGCTCTCTGTGGAATGCCTTACTTGGCACTGTTGGTACATATAAACCCCAATAATGCTCCCTGTTGAATGCCTTATTTGACACTGTTGGTACATATAAACCCCAATAATGTTCCCTGTTGAATGCATTACTGGGCACAGTTGGTACATATAAGCCCCATCAACGTTCATGAATGACGTAACGCAATATTCATATTAGGTCAAAGGCGAGATATGACTTTGGTAGCATAACACACATAATAAATTCAAATGATGATTGACACCAAGACAAACGTCGTGTGATTTTCAGTGTCTTCACGTATTAATTCTTCTGTGATAGTTTGGCTAGGTTGATGGCCTTCAATCGTGTTAAATGGTAAAATCTTAATAAAAATTCCTGGCCCATCGTGGCCATGGCAACGGCCAAAAAACTGATTTTGAATAGCTTCGCGCCAAATGTATGTCGTCCTACAAATTTAAGAGTATTATGATGCCAAGCTTAGCTTGAGTGTGGGCACAAAGTTACTATTTGTTCATTAATATCATTCTTAATTACCGAGAAATTTTTACCTCAAAGTTGGGGTAAAGGTAATTTTTAGCCGGAAACGGATTTTAACTCCTCTGTGATTATTTTAGTTGCTCCTATTTCGTTTATACTTTCTTTCACTGTAGTTGAGCGGTAATAGCAGTATTCAAATGATGAAGCTTTTTACTTTGGCTAATTTGCGCATAGAAGAGACCACCGGCGCCGACACAGTATCAGCAAAGTCGCAGCGCGACTTTGAACTTTGTAAATGCTGCATTCAATCAAAAAATCTAGAAAACACAATCGCAAAACGGTCGCACACGCGATATTTGTAATTTAATTCAGATATGTGTGATATTTCAAACTAAAAACCAGAGGCAGAATATTTTGTACAAATGTATGAACGCAGTCCATAATCAGTCAATAAATGAACCAGTGGTTGAAACATACGCAGTGGCGGATCTAGGGGATGGGTTCTTGGAGTCTGGAGGGCCCCCCCCCCGTTGAAAAAAATATTCAATTTGTTTTTGTATGATGAAAAAAATCCTGTATCCGCCCCTGATACGACATAAAAAATAATGATCTGTGAAACTATCTGAGAAATAGACATCGCACACCAATATTTAAATATTCCGATCGTCCTTATTTGGAAGTTGCCAGATGACGTCAGCGACAGAAACATTTTAATGAAAAAATACGTGGAACGTACAAAGGATTGCATGAGGTAGGTTTATCAATGCATTGTAATAAACGCGGTCCTTGGATAATTATTATAGAAAACCAAACGCAACATACTGGGGATGGACGCACGGCAACTAACATTTAGAAACCATGTCAAGGTAAAAAAAACAGCAAAATAGTTTTATATTTCACAATGGACTATTGCATAAATAAAAAAGGTTGTCATCTTTTCAAAATATAGGTCAAAGGGCCACTTTGCGCGAATATAATATTGATAACATCAAATGGCGCGCTAGTAATACAGGTAAAGTGACTTCTGAGACTGAATGCTCTTTGCAAACATGGGACTCAAGTTTTAATAATAAACCGACGTTATCTTCACGTTCGTTTTCTACGTGTTGTTCTTAGTGGAGTAAATTGCCAATCAGCCTACCGGCTAGTATATTTATTATTTACTATTAACTATCGATCAGCATTCACCTTTACAAACCATGTAATGGATTAAACTGATATTGAAATGGCTGAAACTCTTATAACGATGTGTTGCAACACGCATCGCAAATGAGCTTGATAACTGGCAGTTACATCACAGTAGAAAAATTATCTAAACTACTGCACTCGTAGTGTATCTGTTTAGTCAACATTTCTATGCGAGGCACGTAAAGGTGAATGTTATAATTGGATCGCCATGTCGCCGTGTTATGTTAGATTTGCATCGAGCCTGCTCGTTAAGTGATTTGCATTTTACAAACCCTAATTTACTAATGGCGTGACAGAAATACTAAAACATGCGTATTAGAAACAAAGTACCATTTCATCGCATATCCACGTGAAGTGATTTTTGATGCACGTCACTTTATACAGACACATTACACAGATTATTAGCGTAAGTTGGAATGAAAAGGTTGTGTGTTGGGCCATCTGAATACACAAAGTAATACACTTAAAGGGAAACAACCCCTATTAAGCTTACACAAGCAATTAAGATAGTTGTTTCAATAAATGCCGTCACTACGTGTAATAATTCCACGATATGAACTATGATTGATTATTGACTGCGATAATTGGAACATTCCCCAACATTCTGTGTAACTATTTAAACGCCAGTAACACCATAAGTGAAATAGAAGGATATGTAAAAGCACGTGAAAGAAGTACAGTGCGGGGCATAAGTATAATGATTGTTTAGAATAGGTCGGTGGTGCATTTATCTAGAAACTAGCGTCCAGGTGTTTTATGCAGTGTTTGTTCTCAAATACAGATTCTTTAAGTGGTAAATGCTTGAACAGGCTTGGTTGAGTGGCTACCACCATGTTAGACACATTGTTACAAAAAAAGACTTGTAGATAAACAAGATACCAGCATAGTTTTAAAGACTGGTCAACTATAAAACACAAGTTGGGAGAGTTTGCATAATCATTCACCCGGAGCACATTTTAGAGACACTTTTACCGTGTGACAAGAGATCTGCCAATCCAAGCGTTTCACCGTTTGACAAGAGACCTGCCAATCCAAGCGTTTTACCATGTGACAATAGACCTGCCAATCCAAGCGTTTTACCATGTGACAAGATACCTGCCAATCCAAGCGTTTTACCATGTGACAATAGACCTGCCAATCCAAGCGTTTTACCTTGTGATAAGAGACCTGCCAATCCAAGTGTTTTACCATGTGACAAGAGACCTGCCAATCCAAGCGTTTTACCATGTGACAAGAGATCTGCCAATCAAAGCGTTTTACCATGTGACAAGAGACCTGCAAATCCAAGCGTTTTACGATGTGACAATAGACCTGCCAATCCAAGTGTTTTACTATGTGACATAGGCCTGCCAATCCAAGCGTTTTACCGTGTGACAAGAGACCTGCCAAGCCAAGCGTTTAACCATGCGTTAAGACATGCCAATCTAAGCGTTGTACCTTGTGATAAGAGACATGCCAATCCAAGCGTTTTACCATGTGACAAAAGACCTGCAAATCCAAGTGTTTTAGCATGTGACAAAAGACCTATCAATCCAAGCGTTTTACCGTGTGACAAGAGACCTGCCAAGCCAAGTGTTTTAGCATGTGACAAAAGACCTATCAATCCAAGCGTTTTACCATGTGACAAGATACCTGCCAATCCAAGTGTTTTAGCATGTGACAAAAGACCTACCAATCCAAGCGTTTTACCGTGTGACAAGAGACCTGCCAAGCCAAGCGTTTAACCATGCGTTAAGACATGCCAATCTAAGCGTTGTACCTTGTGATAAGAGACATGCCAATCCAAGCGTTTTACCATGTGACAAAAGACCTGCAAATCCAAGTGTTTTAGCATGTGACAAAAGACCTATCAATCCAAGCGTTTTACCGTGTGACAAGAGACCTGCCAATCCAAGCGTTTTACCATGTGAAAATAGACCTGCCAATCTAAGCGTGTCACCGTGCGACAAGAGACCTGCCAATCCAAGCGTTTTACCATGTGACAAGAGACCTACAAATCCATGCGTTTTACCGTGCGACAAGAGACCTGCCAATCTAAGCGTGTCACCGTGCGACAAGAGACCTGCCAATCCAAGCGTTTTACCATGTGACAAGAGACCTACAAATCCATGCGTTTTACCATGTGACAAGAGACCTGCCAATCCAAGCGTTTTACCATGTGACAATAGACCTGCCAATCCAAGCGTTTTACCATGTGACAAGAGACCTGCCAATCCAAGTGTTTTACTATGTGATAAGAGACCTGCCAATCCAAGCGTTTTACCATGTGACAAGAGACCTGCCTATCCAAGCGTTTTACCATGTGACAAGAGACCTGCCAATCCAAGTGTTTTACTATGTGACAAGAGACCTGCCTATCCAAGCGTTTTACCATGTGACAAGAGACCTGCCAATCCAAGCGTTTTACGATGTGACAAGAGACCTGCCAATCCAAGTGTTTTACTAAGTGACAATAGACCTGCCTATCCAAGCGTTTTACCATGTGTTAAGAAACCTGCCAATCCAAGTGTTTTAGCATGTGACAAAAGACCTACCAATCCAAGCGTTTTACCGTGTGACAAGAGACCTGCCAAGCCAAGCGTTTAACCATGCGTTAAGAGACATGCCAATCTAAGCGTTGTACCTTGTGATAAGAGACATGCCAATCCAAGCGTTTTACCATGTGACAAAAGACCTGCAAATCCAAGTGTTTTAGCATGTGACAAAAAACCTACCAATCCAAGCGTTTTACCGTGTGACAAGAGACCTGCCAATCCAAGCGTTTTACCATGTGAAAATAGACCTGCCAATCTAAGCGTTTTACCATGTGACAATAGACCTGTGAATCTATGCGTTTTACCATGTGAAAAGAGACCTGCCAATCCAAGCGTTTTACCATGTGACAAGAGACCTGCCAATCCAAGTGTTTTACTATGTGACAAGAGACCTGCCAATCCAAGCGTTGTACCTTGTGATAAGAGACATGCCAATCCAAGCATTTTACCATGTGACAAGAGACCTGCCAATCCAAGTGTTTTAGCATGTGACAAGAGAAATGCTAATCGAATCGTTTTACCATGTGACAAAAGACCTGCCAATCCATGCGTTTTACCGTGTGACAAGAGACCTGCCAATCCAAGTGTTTTAGCATGTGACAAGAGAAATGCTAATCGAATCGTTTTACCATGTGACAAAAGACCTGCCAATCCATGCGTTTTACCGTGTGACAAGAGACATGCCAATCCAAGTGTTTTAGCATGTGACAAGAGAAATGCTAATCGAATCGTTTTACCATGTGACAAAAGACCTGCCAATCCATGCGTTTTACCGTGTGACAAGAGACCTGCCAATCCAAGTGTTTTAGCATGTGACAAGAGAAATGCTAATCGAATCGTTTTACCATGTGACAAAAGACCTGCCAATCCATGCGTTTTACCGTGTGACAAGAGACCTGCCAATCCAAGTGTTTTAGCATGTGACAAGAGAAATGCTAATCGAATCGTTTTACCATGTGACAATAGACCTGCCAATCCAAGCGTTTTACCTTGTGATAAGAGACATGCCAATCCAAGCATTTTACCATATGATAATAGCAAGGCGAATTATTATTATTTGATCAGCCTTAAACTTTCGAATAAAATATTTTTAAATTTTGTTTTACTTACTTATTTCGCATTTTAACGTTTGAGGGCTGTCTACTAATTTTGAACGAAAATTGTCAAAATATATAAATGCAAAATGTTTTTTTCATATTTTCTTTTGTAATTCAACAAGATTACTATGCAATAATTATTTAGTTTCAATGTCTATATAGCATAGTAGCCGATGTTTCAAAAAACACTTGTCCAAAAATCAAAAGTAGCTGGTTATCTTGGCAACATGACATTTACAATTTAAAAAAAGATAAATTTGAAATCAATATGCCATAGGCTATATCGGTTTATATGGATTACTAAATAGCCGTGTTACCATAGAAACAATGTCAAATCTCTGGTTTCACAATGTATGTTATTTTAGTACAATCAAGAGACTGATACTAGAAACTATTTGTATCATATAACAAGTTTGAAAAAAAGTAGTTTTAAATCCAGCAACGTGCTCTGTTTATTATCTCTTGAAATATATATATTTCTCGTCGCATAAATGGTCGGTAGTATATACTGAGCAACATGTTGGAAACGCATCAGTCATCGGGGAAATGTATTTTTAATTAAGTAGTTTATTTTTTGTGGATGTCCGTTTAAGTGAGATAGTATATTATTGACCATAGTTATTATATTGACCATGCTTCCATGCAATTTCTATGTAATTTTCTGTGTAGTTATATTTTCCATAAACGACTTGTATTTAATGTTCTACAGTGGGGTATATTATTACGCATGGACTGTCTTTATAGGGTACAAATATAGTATGAATAAAGCGATTAAAACAACATTGTATTGAATAGGGTTACCACAGAAACATATTTCATGCTGACGGTTAATATGTCTTCTCACAATATGGCATATTATTCTACTGCTATAACATTCGTTGCGGTGTGGTGTATTATTCTATTTATCAAATTGTTATGGTCGATAAGTTCAGGTACTTAAATTGATTTAAAAACTAAAACAACACGAGCAGTAAATTATGATATCACTGGTGATAAAGACAATGTACGCACTGAAGGTTTTTAGAACATGTACAGTGATGATAATCAAACCATGCACGGTGTTTCCGTGGTGTTCATACAATTAAATATACGTGGAATATTTACACTATATTTCCCGAATATGTATTCATTGAAACTAATCATAAATTTAGTGATTGAACTTAACCCAGGGCTAAATCTGTTTTTTGTAAATCCTACCGATGGTGATTTGCAATTGTAAAATGTGCAGCAACAAACGTTAAACAAAAATTATAAAATATCTCACATACCTGGGAAAATCTCACTTAATGATCTGTTCACAAGAACATAAAACTCATTGATATGTATGTGAATAACACGCGAGATATCTCCTGACAAATTTATGTTGCGGAGTCGAAAAAAAATGTGTTAATATTATACTGTCAAGTGTATGCATATCAGCGACGCAGCATGAAATATTATATACCAAGGGCAATTCAGAATTACTTCTAGTAGTCACAGTTGAATACACCAAGGAATATTGCAACATATACAACACCAGATTATTATATAGCTATTGTTTTGATGGCTGCAGTTTAATTAGCTTATATAATAATTTACACCAAAGGACATAATTACGTTAGTACATTAATATCTGCTTTGTATTCGTATATTGAATGTCAGTGATGTACATGAGACTGCTTGTGCACTAATATCAACTACACACTGTTCAACAGATAGAGTAGTAGTACTGAATGTAGTAGGGAATATTCGAAACAAGAAATTACAGAATAATCATTTCACGTATATTATACACAACGCTTTTTACATTTGAATACTGGTATCGATTATTGGCGTACTCCTCTCTTTCTGTAAAGACAAGTAGCTTTATCAATGAGACAATCTATGCAACAGATTTTTTGTGGGAATATAACTAAAAAAATGCATTATGTCATTGAAAATAAATAGAATCCGAGAATCTCTTAATAATTTGTAAAAATCAGAATTACCTATCTCATAACAACATAGTATTGTTTCATTAAATGTCACTGAAGGATAATTTTTAGATATCGAGATCGTTTCCCTGTGTTGTTATGTGTATGTTGTGGGTAACAACATACAACAAAACCGTAGTGTGAACATCCTGAAAATCTGAATATGTGTTCTAATACCAGCCAACGACCTTACCGTGTGTGTCTTCCACTATTTTTAGACATGATGTGGGATGCTTATCATTTAGATGTGTGGGTGAAATTTTGTGGAATACCAAGCAGTATTGTAATTGTGGGCTGACTCATTTCGAGTGAGTGAGCTGATTAAAATGCAGTGAATATCACTCATTGGCTCTATGTGCATCGTGGCAGCAATTTTCTCGTTGCTGTATGCAAGTGTTGTTCGAGGCCAATAGACTTTATTTTTTTATTAACATTATAATACGTCATGGTGGTTATTAGAGTTATTAGTTTATGACAATATACAGGCACTAGTGCAATATGCACCTTACGGCTACGATGTTTAATTTAAATTCTGTTTCCGTACATTATTTCCATAAATATAACACGTCATGTTAAAAAATATAATAATATAAAGAAAAGGAGTGGAACAAAATAGTTCTTTTTATCATCAATGTTATCCTAGCATGTATTCTGTAATCCCATTTCCGAACAGCTCTCGTGATGACATGTTATAATGACCATCCCTGCAGCATTCAATTACACGTTTACATGTGATTCATGTCATGGAAAAAAATCAATTATATTTCGAATAATGAATGACAACAGTTGATTCAATCAGGGAAGCATGTTAAATTCACTTTTAAAATACAAACACGAATTAAAACACTGGAAGATAATATATACGGAAATATAAATGTTTCACTAAAGTGTTTACTCATAGACCATATAGATGTTCAATCCTGTAATATCAGCAATACTAACAATTAAATTAAAGACCAGGACTCGAGCTGTGAACTGTTAGGTAAACGACACAGTATATATGCAAACAATCTCATTAGCTGTCAACTAAAGGAGTCAGAATTGCATACATAATGGTATTGTCATGATATTGTATTGTACTTGAATGATTTATGATATTTCAAATTCAATAAACTAAATTTAGTAGTATAGAAGACATCTTACTTTTTCATTTTCCAGTGTGCATAGCGTGTACTTGCCATAAGTTCAGAGGAAATTCAATGAACCCAGATTACAGAGAAGTACACATTTAATTTCCTGTGACATAATGAATGAACTCATTCGCTTCACCTCTAATATTCCATCGGCGGAACATCAATTTTGAATTCCATCTAATAAGATGAATACTATACATTTACGTTGACGTATCAATTTAATAAGCTTCTCTAAGTATTTAATAATATGAGGTTACCACGAAAATATCACATACTAATATACATCAATGAAATACGGTACAACAAATAAAATTGAAAAACACTTTAGATTGTTGCTTTTATAAATGAGGATGTTTTAAGCGACGTAACTTACCTTTCACATGTGCACAGATGAATGTTCGTTACAAAAGCAACAACTCGAACCAAAAGCCTGAATACTTTTACTTTTACAAAAGCCAATCGAATTCAAATCATTCTCCTTCTATGCCATTCAATTGAGGTAAAACAATTCTCCTTCTGTATCATGCAATCAAACTCAAATCATTCTTCTTCTTTACCATGCAATCGAACACAACCAATTCTTTTTTCTGTTCCATGCAATCGAACTCAAACTATTCTCCCTCTGTTCCATACAATCGAACTCAAATCATTCTCCTTCTGTACCATGCAATTGAGGTCAAATAAATCTTCTTCTGTACCATGCAATCGAACTCAAACCATTCTCCTTCTGTACCATGCAATCGAACTCAAACCATTCTCCTACTGTACCATGCAATCAAACTCAAACCATTCTTCTGTGCTATGCCATAGAACACAAACCATTCTCCTTCTGTTCCATGCAATCGAACTCAAACCATTCTTCCTCTGTTCCATGCAATCAAACTCAAACCATTCTCCTTCTGTACCATGCAACCGAACTCAAACCATTCTTCTTCTGTGCCATGCAACTGAACTCAAATCATTCTCCTTCTGTACCATGCAATCGAACTCAAACCATTCATTTAGTGTACCATGCAATTGAACTCAAACCATTCTTCTTCTGTGCCATGCAACTGAACTCAAACCATTCTCCTTCTGTACCATGCAATCAAACTCAAACCATTCATTTAGTGTACCATGCAATTGAACTCAAACCATTCTCCTTCTGTACCATGCAATCGAACTCAAACCATTCTCCTTCTGTTCCATGCAATTGAACTCAAACCATTCTTCCTATGTTCAATGGAATCAAACTCAAACCATTCTCCTTCTGTACCATGCAACCAAACTCAAACCATTCTTCTTCTGTGCCATGCAACTGAACTCAAACCATTCTCCTTCTGTACCATGCAATCGAACTCAAACCATTCATTTAGTGTACCATGCAATTGAACTCAAACCATTCTCCTTCTGTACCATGCAATCGAACTCTAACCATACTCCTTCTGTACCATGCAATTGAACTCAAACCATTCTCCTTCTGTGCTATGCCATAGAACACAGCCAATTCTCCTGTTCCATGCAATGCAGCTCAAACCATTCTTCTTCTGTACCATGCAATTGAACTCAAACCATTCTTTTTCTGTTCCATGCAATGCAGCTTAAACCATTCTCCTTCTGTTCCATGCAATGCAGCTCAAACCATACTCCTTCTGTACCATGCAATTGAACTCAGATCATTCTCCTTCTGTTCCATGCAATGCACCTAAAAATATTCTTCTTCTGTACCAAGCAATGTAGCTCAAACAATTCTCCTTTTGTACCATGCAATCAAACTCAAACCATTCTCCTTCTGTACCATGCAACCGAACTCAAACCATTCTTCTTCTGTGCCATGCAACTGAACTCAAACCATTCTCCTTCTGTACCATGCAATCGAACTCAAACCATTCATTTAGTGTACCATGCAATTGAACTCAAACCATTCTTCTTCTGTGCCATGCAACTGAACTCAAACCATTCTCCTTCTGTACCATGCAATCGAACTCAAACCATTCTCCTTCTGTTCCATGCAATCGAATTCAAACCATTCTTCCTTTGTTCCATGCAATCAAACTCAAACCATTCTCCTTCTGTACCATGCAACCGAACTCAAACCATTCTTCTTCTGTGCCATGCAACTGAACTCAAACCATTCTCCTTCTGTACCATGCAATCGAACTCAAACCATTCATTTAGTGTACCATGCAATTGAACTCAAACCATTCATTTAGTGTACCATGCAATTGAACTCAAACCATTCTTCTTCTGTGCCATGCAACTGAACTCAAACCATTCTCCTTCTGTACCATGCAATCGAACTCAAACCATTCATTTAGTGTACCATGCAATTGAACTCAAACCATTCTCCTTCTGTACCATGCAATCGAACTCTAACCATTCTCCTTCTGTACCATGCAATTGAACTCAAACCATTCTCCTTCTGTGCTATGCCATAGAACACAGCCAATTCTCCTTCTGTTCCATGCAATGCAGCTCAAACCATTCTTCTTCTGTACCATGCAATTGAACTCAAACCATTCTTTTTCTGTTCCATGCAATGCAGCTTAAACCATTCTCCTTCTGTTCCATGCAATGCAGCTCAAACCATACTCCTTCTGTACCATGCAATTGAACTCAGATCATTCTCCTTCTGTTCCATGCAATGCACCTAAAAATATTCTTCTTCTGTACCAAGCAATGTAGCTCAAACAATTCTCCTTTTGTACCATGCAATCAAACTCAAACCATTCTCCTTCTGTACCATGCAACCGAACTCAAACCATTCTTCTTCTGTGCCATGCAACTGAACTCAAACCATTCTCCTTCTGTACCATGCAATCGAACTCAAACCATTCATTTAGTGTACCATGCAATTGAACTCAAACCATTCTCCTTCTGTACCATGCAATCGAACTCAAACCATTCTCCTTCTGTTCCATGCAATCGAATTCAAACCATTCTTCCTTTGTTCCATGCAATCAAACTCAAACCATTCTCCTTCTGTACCATGCAACCGAACTCAAACCATTCTTCTTCTGTGCCATGCAACTGAACTCAAACCATTCTCCTTCTGTACCATGCAATCGAACTCAAACCATTCATTTAGTGTACCATGCAATTGAACTCAAACCATTCTCCTTCTGTACCATGCAATCGAACTCTAACCATTCTCCTTCTGTACCATGCAATTGAACTCAAACCATTCTCCTTCTGTGCTATGCCATAGAACACAGCCAATTCTCCTTCTGTTCCATGCAATGCAGCTCAAACCATTCTTCTTCTGTACCATGCAATTGAACTCAAACCATTCTTTTTCTGTTCCATGCAATGCAGCTTAAACCATTCTCCTTCTGTTCCATGCAATGCAGCTCAAACCATACTCCATGCAATTGAACTCAGATCATTCTCCTTCTGTTCCATGCAATGCACCTAAAAATATTCTTCTTCTGTACCAAGCAATGTAGCTCAAACAATTCTCCTTTTGTACCATGCAATCAAACTCAAACCATTCTCCTTCTGTACCATGCAACCGAACTCAAACCATTCTTCTTCTGTGCCATGCAACTGAACTCAAACCATTCTCCTTCTGTACCATGCAATCGAACTCAAACCATTCATTTAGTGTACCATGCAATTGAACTCAAACCATTCTTCTTCTGTGCCATGCAACTGAACTCAAACCATTCTCCTTCTGTACCATGCAATCGAACTCAAACCATTCTCCTTCTGTTCCATGCAATCGAATTCAAACCATTCTTCCTTTGTTCCATGCAATCAAACTCAAACCATTCTCCTTCTGTACCATGCAACCGAACTCAAACCATTCTTCTTCTGTGCCATGCAACTGAACTCAAACCATTCTCCTTCTGTACCATGCAATCGAACTCAAACCATTCATTTAGTGTACCATGCAATTGAACTCAAACCATTCATTTAGTGTACCATGCAATTGAACTCAAACCATTCTTCTTCTGTGCCATGCAACTGAACTCAAACCATTCTCCTTCTGTACCATGCAATCGAACTCAAACCATTCATTTAGTGTACCATGCAATTGAACTCAAACCATTCTCCTTCTGTACCATGCAATCGAACTCTAACCATTCTCCTTCTGTACCATGCAATTGAACTCAAACCATTCTCCTTCTGTGCTATGCCATAGAACACAGCCAATTCTCCTTCTGTTCCATGCAATGCAGCTCAAACCATTCTTCTTCTGTACCATGCAATTGAACTCAAACCATTCTTTTTCTGTTCCATGCAATGCAGCTTAAACCATTCTCCTTCTGTTCCATGCAATGCAGCTCAAACCATACTCCTTCTGTACCATGCAATTGAACTCAGATCATTCTCCTTCTGTTCCATGCAATGCACCTAAAAATATTCTTCTTCTGTACCAAGCAATGTAGCTCAAACAATTCTCCTTTTGTACCATGCAATCAAACTCAAACCATTCTCCTTCTGTACCATGCAACCGAACTCAAACCATTCTTCTTCTGTGCCATGCAACTGAACTCAAACCATTCTCCTTCTGTACCATGCAATCGAACTCAAACCATTCATTTAGTGTACCATGCAATTGAACTCAAACCATTCTCCTTCTGTACCATGCAATCGAACTCAAACCATTCTCCTTCTGTTCCATGCAATCGAATTCAAACCATTCTTCCTTTGTTCCATGCAATCAAACTCAAACCATTCTCCTTCTGTACCATGCAACCGAACTCAAACCATTCTTCTTCTGTGCCATGCAACTGAACTCAAACCATTCTCCTTCTGTACCATGCAATCGAACTCAAACCATTCATTTAGTGTACCATGCAATTGAACTCAAACCATTCTCCTTCTGTACCATGCAATCGAACTCTAACCATTCTCCTTCTGTACCATGCAATTGAACTCAAACCATTCTCCTTCTGTGCTATGCCATAGAACACAGCCAATTCTCCTTCTGTTCCATGCAATGCAGCTCAAACCATTCTTCTTCTGTACCATGCAATTGAACTCAAACCATTCTTTTTCTGTTCCATGCAATGCAGCTTAAACCATTCTCCTTCTGTTCCATGCAATGCAGCTCAAACCATACTCCATGCAATTGAACTCAGATCATTCTCCTTCTGTTCCATGCAATGCACCTAAAAATATTCTTCTTCTGTACCAAGCAATGTAGCTCAAGCAATCCTTCTTTTGTACCATGCAATCAAACTCAAACCATCCTTCTTCTGTTCCATGCAATGCAGCTCAAACCATTCTCATTCTGTTCCATGCAATGCAGCTCAAACCATACTTCTTCTGTACCATGCAATTGAACTCAAACCATTCTCCTTCTGTGCTATGCCATAGAACACAACCAATTCTCTCTCTGTTCCATGCAATGCAGCTCAAACCATTCTTCTTCTGTACCATGCAATTGGACTCAAACCATTCTTCTTCTGTTCCATGCAATGCAGCTCAAAATATTCTCTTTCTGTACCAAGCAATGTAGCTCAAACAATTCCCTTTCTGTACCATGCAATCGAACTCAAACCATTCTTCTGTGCTATGCCATAGAACACAACCAATTCTCCTTCTGTTCCATGCAATCGAACCCAAACCATTCTCGCTCTGTTCCATGCAATCAAACTCAAACCATTCTCCTTCTGTATAATGCAATTGAGGTCAAATAAATCTTCTTCTGTACCATGCAATCGAACTCAAACCATCTCCTTCTGTACCATGCAATCGAACTCAAAACATTCTCCTTCTGTACCGTTCAATTGAACTCAAACCATTCTCTTTCTGTTCCATGCAATGCAGGTCAATCAATTCTTCTTCTGTACCATGCAATCGAACACAGACCATTTTTCGTCTGTAGCATGCACCTCAAACGAATCCTCTCCTGCATCATGCAATGGAGCTCAAACAAATCATTCGTCTGTAACATACAATCGGAAGGAACAGTCATAATGATATATGATACAGAATGTTGTAATTGAAAACATGCAAATTCGCTCATTAGTGATTCAGTTCGTGATACAAAATGCATACTCAATATACCATTTATGCGAGTGCTCGATGAAGCAAAACGTTTTGCTAAAGAATATTTAGATAACGTGGAATGAGGATTACATACAGGCTTTTCCTGTTTGCAGGGAAATTAGATGCATTGAAGCAGTCAAGCGAGCCTGATTTCAGATCTATAACTAATGGAGTCTGTTTAATGTTTATGAATTTTAAATCACCTCCACTGAGTTAATAACAGTGTATGATAATCTGCTTCCAGATAACCTTGATTGCCACGTCATCACAATGAATTAATCACCAATGTTATTGTAGAAAGTATGATTGTAGTTAAGCATGTTGAAGTGGTTTTCTAATTCCAAGGCGACACAATGATGTACCCAACAAAAGCAAACAGTACAACCTCTGCAATACAACTACACCAGACTACCTTGAGTGAAGTCCAATCATACAAATATATTTAATTAATCACATGAGGCAACTTACGAGGATTTATGATAAGTACATGTGGAAATATACAGTGGCATATATGTGTTACGTACTGTATTTACAGTAACAGAATAGTATGTTGGATTGTCACGTGGCAATATTCAACAAATCATGTATAGACAATGAAATCATTCTAATTGAGCAACTTACTCGGCATTGATACAACATTATTAATGTTAGGTAATCGCTGATAGTTTTTCGTTTTTCACAAATTATATATGTTCATTTTATGAACACGCGTCTAATGTATCACATTAAGATTAAATGCTGCCAATTAAATTAATTGGAATCTAACTGACGCTTCTTTAACTTATATCTGTATACACACGTTGTGTCACATTTGTTTACTGATACATGTCACATTTGTTTACTGATACATGTCACATTTGTTTACTGATACATGCCAGTGATCCATAGTGAGTCTCGATAAAGAATTCTTAGTTTTCAAGTCACGTTTATTTGCTTGAAGGTGAATGATTTAGGAAATAAATCTAATGATCCTATTCTGTGTGTATTCGTTATATTCCTAGCGTTAACTTAATATGACCTTTGAGCTTTAAAATGGTTTATTACCATCAGATTATCTGGTGATCTATTGCATAGAAACTTTCTTCTTTTACGTCAAGTATGTGTGCAGTGTTATTACTTGCATTGATTTTGCCAGTCGAGTGTGTTATCAGCCTACAATGCTGTATTGCACGCCATTGTGGGTGAATTTATTCAAATCGTTTTGTGTTTCATACGTTGCATATAATCTACTATCATTGTGCATGTATGGGTATAACGCGCTGAATACTCTATCCATACAACCCGTAAGTAATTTGCGTTCGTGAAGATGGCCTAATTTACATATCTGGATGTTGATTGAATGGTCATTACTTCCACCAGACCCTTCACATGTGCATTGAGTGATACATTGTTTATCAGTATTCATTAGCGTACTTTATGTATTTACAAACTAGTAATAACAAAACGAGCTATCAAATCAACTATGATGTATGTACTAAGTTACTACATTACATAACACTAACAATAACACATCGTTTAAGACTTTGGTTTATCACATCTATTATCGAAAATTTAATCTCAAATTTCGGATTAAGTTACAAATAATTAATTTCGGAATTTAGGAAGCCCGGACATTATTAAGAAATGCAAACGTATGGTTTTGGATATACAGGACCATCATATCTATTGATTTCATTGGTTTTATCCGTATTGTAAAGTATTTATCATGATTTTGGGCAATAATTTTTTTTACTAGTCAGGATTTAGTATTTTGTTCTTCTTTTATTTATTAATTTCGGTCTTATATGTCCCTCACGATGTCATGTATGTTAGCGTCTACATAGCGTTGCCTGCACACAGGGGCAAGCGGGATACAGGATGTTAACACTAATAAGTTAATAAAAACAAAATACGTGTCAGGTAAGAGACAATGTGACATACAACTATCCCGTTGTAAAAATAATTAAAAAAAAAAAACTATACTGTATTTTTGACGATATTGTGATTTTTCTTTAACTGTATTATTAGGTTTGTTTTATTACAATGTTCAATTTAGTTGGTAAAAACTCTTTTTTCTTATATCACTTTATTTTATATGTCGATGTCCGATTTGTAAGTGCGGAATGGTGGACGAGAAAGAGATAATTGAAATACCTACAGTAAAAAAAATGTAGATAGTAAATACAGTTGTTGCTCATTTCAGGGTTATATTTTCAGGGACTAATATAACATTCTGTTTATATTAAACAGGTTTTGAACTTGGTTCTCGGGGCTATTGTCTAGTGGGCATGCGCTGGCCACTGCCAACTAGCGATTACAGACTCATTGTCTAATGATCATTGTCACTGTGCACGTTGTGGTAGAATGGGCTCCAGACCACTGGTCTACTGATGATTTGCTGGTAAAATGAGTCCCGTTGCCACTGTCTACTGTGTACGTGAAGCGTTTGTATATATATGCGACGTACATCGTGCAAAAAGAAAGAAGTCACAGTTAAGCCATATTCTAATTTGAAAAAAAAAGAAAATTATTAGGAGAGAACAAAACTTTGTCATGCAGATGGTTTTGTTCCATTCCATTTGAAGCAATTGCAATGATCATGAATTAATCCTCGGCGACTGACTGCTGTACCATTTGTAAAGTTTCAGCAACTGAATTTTCTCAACCATTCAAAGTATAGAGATTCGTATTGTCACAGCGTTAACATTGAAACGTGTAGTTTTTATCTGTGATCAAAATGTTTAATTTTCTGGTCACTGACATACGTAAATGGCATCCTGCATTTGTGAAGCGAAAATAACTTAACCAAATGTAGATCTCTAATCAAAAGTCGTACAGAAAATGTACACTAAAAAACCATTAACACAAAATTTGCAAAATATTCTACTGTAAATTTTCGCTACTTTCGCTGAAAGAATGATTTAGTCAGTGTAATCAGAGAAAATAAATTCCATACAAAACACCCTTTTCAGCGAAAATTTATTCCAGCTAAAATAAAGCATTTTACAGTATATGAACAAATACACTTCAGCGCATGTTAGAGAAAGATATATGGACTCCATGATAACATGAAGTGACGTCAGGAATTTCGAAAAGTGTGAGCACATCCTGATTTACATACATCCACCATGCATCATTTTGAGTCGTAATTAATTGCTTCCTTCTGTGTGAGAAACCGGATGTCTACATCAGACAAATGACATTTACGCTATCTGAGATCATTCATCTTTAACTTTAACTTTTTGTACTTAACTACAAGCTCAATATATCTGCAAACAATATTTAATGTTAAGGCCAGTCATTCTTGTCAAAACCCTCGGTTTAATAGTTTGGACGAAGGAAGACAATGTTTGCGTATTTACTACAGGCTCTGACATAACTAATAAGTTGAGAAATTTATACCCCATATGGAGGAGAGGGGGATGTTTCTGCAAAGATTTGGAAAATTGCTGATATTAAAATTAAAATCTGATAGAAAGCTGACCTTTAGAATCAAATTCAAGGAACAGATCTAAGTATGAGGCAGAATGAGCAAAAGCAGTCTTCTTAATTTCAAGTTTAACTGAATATAAACTTTAAATATCGATGGAAAGGATTTGGCTTTTCGTACTTTTTTAAAACTTTATGCAAATAGGAAATCAGCCAGCAAGCTTTAAGGTAGTACAATTTGTTTCCATTGGAATACCGAAAATATATCCTCCTAACTCGGCTACTATGCTGTTTATAAAAATTCTAGCATCTTCAGTGTGAAAAGATTTTTCATCAGTCGTCTTTTTAACAAAGTAACTAGAATGATATTCAACTATGATGTATCAAGAAGACCACGTGTCGTTCTGTTTTACGGTCCAATGAGATGTAGGCTGTGAGGAAGACCACGTGTCGTTCTGTTTTACGATCCAATGAGATGTAGGCTGTGAGGAAGACCACGTGTCGTTCTGTTTTACGATCCAATGAGATGTAGGCTGTGAGGAAGACCACGTGTCGTTCTGTTTTACGATCTAATGAGATGTAGGCTGCGAGGAAGACCACGTGTCGTTCTGTTTTACGATGCAATGAGATGTAGGCTGCGAGGAAGACCACGTGTCGTTCTGTGTTAACTCATAATTTTCGTTACCAAGTATATTTTGAATGTGTCGGTGCCTTTGTGTATTAACGATGACGTCAAATTACTTAACGACGGACCCCAATGTTTCTATATGAGTACATGAAAAAATTCAGTCTCAGTAGTTGCCTTGTGAGCATGAAATCTAATTTGAGAATTAGCATAAACTATCAAATCCTCGGGCTACACTTCCAATTTGTCATTCTAACTATGTTTGTTCAATTAAGTGATTTGTTCAGCTATCGCAGGGCATATCACGTTTGGCGACTAGTAAATATTTACACATAGTAACTATATATAATATCGATTGTGGCTAATGAACCGAAATCCGGGAGCGTTTCCTGTAAACACTGTGGAAAACTAATGCATAGGTATGATAATCATCAATTTATGATAATCATCAAACACAACCCGGTTCTCAGAATCCGGATTGAAAACATATTATATGAATCTATTGATAAGCTGTCTATTCCACTCCCGGCGTCTCTGGGAAAGATAAAAATAGATTATGACAAGTAAATATCGCTGAATAATTTAATAATCATTTTAATCTCATAAAAATATGTGTGTTCTCAAAGCAAGCTAAACAATAGAAGAATCATAGTTATTTGCACTCGACTCATTCAATGTACATGAAATAACAAAGAAAGACGTACTTGATGTTTTTTGTCAATGAAACTGCTTTAGTTAGGGAACAGATTGATAAATGGCAAAATTTTAACATTTTGCATATCGTACAAACGTCGTTGACCATGTAGCGAAAATAATTGTGCATAATATATAATACCTTTTCTGTACCCCATTAAGAAGCATTTCCTAGCGTGCCTCATATGCACTTAATTACAATGAGAGATTGTAAAATGTCAATCTGAAAATAATATATGCAGACTAATGCCTGATATATTTGCCAATGCATATCATGTAAGTACGTACATGTCTTGAACACACTCAATACCCATACACTCTATTGACATTTGTACGAATATCTGGTAGCACAAATACGAATTTGTAATTAAAATTAATGGGTGATCAATTAAAATGGTAGAAATACACTTAGAAGGTGCACGGATTATTTGCTTTTAAATCTAAAACTAAAAAGAACAAAATTAATTGCTGTATGTATGGTGTCGGTAGGTCTTGATACAAAAATGAGGAGCAAACATGGTTTGCATGGAAGGCATCCTTAATTCTACAAACCACCATTCTGGTGACCAAACGAAAATTAGTCGGATTACAATACAAATACGAAATTCCAGTCGCAACCAAATGATAAATGCAAATCGGTCAGTTATTTTTTTTCATTAGGAATGCATTAACTCATTTATAATGTGATATTAAATCAGCACGAACAAATACCGGCTGGAATTGGACAACAAATGTCTCCAACGTTAGTCTTTTGTGACATAGCATACATTTGCCTATAGCCTAGCTACGTGCCAACTCGCTCTTTTTACCACAGGTAATTCTTACTGGAATCACGATTTGCTTCATGATAAAGCAATACTATCACGATTCAACGAACGAAGTATTACTTGAACTTTTCACAGAAATCATCCGTCCGTGCATTGTATGTGAAAACGTATTTGCAGATGCATCATTAATACAAATTAAAACAATCTTTGAAATATCTTTAAACAATAGAATATACCGTATATTGATTTCATTTTGCATTTAATGTAATAAATCAATTTTAAAATCAAATTGTGCATATTAAGGGAGAAGCATCTTGAAATGGGTAATGTCAACATCTACGGACTAAATAGTCCCATCCAGCCTATGGACTATTTAGGGTGTGTGTGGGTGGGTGGTATTTTAGTCCCGTCCATACTATGGATTATTTATGGTGCGGGGTAGTTTTAGTCCCATCCAGCCTATGTACTATGTAGGTTGTGGGAGTATTACTTTAGTCCTGTCCAGCCTATGGATTATTTAGGGTGTGGACGGGTTGTATTAGTACCGTCCAGGCTATGAACTATTTCGTACATATTACCTGTAATTTGACAACCACGTTCTGCTAAAAGAATTTTAAAAAATCAGGAAATAAACTTTTGTGTAACGCTGCGTAATGTTGTTTACTAACATTGATAATAACGCCGTGCATATTAAATGTCACCTGTTACTGAACTCATGACGTGTGCAGGATATGTACATACACAAAATAGAAATACAAGTGACATAACAAAGTGCAGTTTATGTCTGCCTACAATGATGACGTATGTGGGCTTTTTTTCAAATTATCTAATAGATAAGCGCAAGACGTCGACAATATTCATTGTTGTTATTATGATACATACAATAGTGTTCTGTACCACTTTATCAATAATTAATAGTCTGATGTATTGTTACATTGAAACAATGTACGTGTGGTATCTTTCATATGTGAATAAAATTAAACAGTGTTTGTTCATAATCTGGTGCTTGAGTTCTATCGACATGCTGCCGATTGTCACACTGATGAAGTATTTGCATTTGAAGAAGTTGGAACACCATGAAACATCATTTGGTGACCCGCGGAATACTTGTAGCGAAATGTGGCATAAACACTAACGATGACATGTTTATGTCCAGGGCTTTATTTTTGAAAAAAAGTGTATTTAATTTTTAAAACGAATTTAATTACTTTCAAAAAAAATAAACCACTATTGAAAAGGTGTTTCGTTTAAACTATTTTAAACTATAGCAGTTTGTTTTATATTGAAAAAAAACATGAACATGCTTCCTGATTAACAATGTACCGCTTTATGTCGTGTTTCCAGTGTTACATTCTAATCACACCTCTCTGAGTTCTACAATACATTAGGGCAGCATCGCATTAATAATAGAAGAAATATTGATTAGCGCTGTCGGTCTGTTTTTTGTTGAATGCAAACATCACCTGAGTCTATGTTGTTTCTACATATTTCATCCATTATTGACGTATTTCTGATTGTAAGCCATGACCTTTGATCCCGGAAGTCGTTCTAAGTTTGTAATAATTATACCAATAGTGCCACGTCTCTTTAATATTTTCAGAACTATCAGAGTTCGATCAGAAGAGGAATTAAATGATGTTGCACACATGTTATTGGACAAACCATTTCTGACTGATATTAGATGGGAAAAAGTGGAAGTCTGTTTTCCTGCCAGAGTTTACACAGCTGAGGGTAGGTACACATATGACTAGATTAACGTTAGAATGTGGCTGAGTCTATACGGATTTATTCGCAGTTCTCCCATTGGACTAAAATAAACAAGCTGGAAGTGATATAGTTTTTCAAGTGCGAACGGCATATAATGTCATGTCGAAAGTCGAACAGTTGCAGTTATTAAAGTGTCATTGTAGCTATATTAAACGCTGTTCAAGAATGTTACGTAATAAACCGTACGTGAATAAAAACAGATGTTTATAGAGATTTGCTATAAATATAAAAACGGCATTGCACTTGAACCGTTTGCTGTAAAATACTTTACTGGAATTATTTTTTGCTAAAAAGATTTTTCACTGAAAATAGCGAAGATAACGGAAATAAATACCAAGCGAAAAGAAAGTATTTTACAGTATTTCATGCTGACGTCACACAGGGATTTCGTGGCTAGATTACGCGTGAAGTGTGTACAGCTTGTTTGACAACTTATGTACAATTACAGTAACACATGATATTTCATCTTCTTCCTACTGTTTCACAAATATTTACAGTTTGCATTTCTATAGTTCTGTACAACCCAAACGTCTATAAAAATGGTTAATTATAGATTAACATTGGTGTATTAATGTTTTGTTCAACGAATAGGGTTCTTGTATTAGTCAGATTTAAACGGGTTCTGTAATGTGAGCCATTTGATATAAGTGGAGTAAATCAAAGCTAGAGTCTGACAGCATGATAAATAACGCAAACACAACTATCACTAATACTAAGAATAATAGCCTAACTCTACACAGCTTATCGGTTGTGTGAGTTTCCCATAGGGAAATTAAAGAAACTATTCAATCATGCAATCATGGCAGGTCACACCGAGGGGATTACACAGTTTTTAAATTCTCGACACATTGACAAGATTCTCTAAAAATTCAGATAAGCATAATTTACTACACATTCCCATCAATAAAGGGAGGTGAAAACACAGCGGGAGTAGCCCACTTATATCCAATTAGAATAAGGCTAGGATATATAATTCATAGCAAAATGTATTAATTAACATCAGCTCTGAAATATTTCAGGTTTATACTAAAATAAAATAGTTAGAATCTTCTTCAATGTAAATGATTTAGTATACAAATGTATTTGTTTTTGAACGACGCCATTTAAATAAACAACATCTCATTCTCATACATGAAATCACGTACATACCAGTTATGTTCATATTTGCAATTACATACATGACCGTTATGCTCATATAAATCACATACATAACAGTTATGTTCATGCATGAAATCACATACATAACAGTTATGTTCATGCATGAAATCACATACAAAACAGTTATGTTCATGCATGAAATCACATACATAACAGTTATGTTCATACATGGAATCACATACATAACAGTTATGTTCATACATGGAATCACATACATAACAATTATGTTCATGCATGAAATCACATACATAACAGTTATGTTCATGCATGGAATCACATACAAAAGTGTGCGCATACTCACAATATTAATATACCTCATGAGCAAAGAAACACTTTATATATATATAGTTTTTTTTCAAATGTTGGAATTAGAATATAGAATGTTTGATTGAATGTAACCTGTAATGGTGGTTATAATCCCTTGGTTAGCATAATACTTTATCACATTGATGGATACCGCTCTCGTTACTTTCCATTGCATATGGTGATCAATGTGATTATAATTCGATGCAGCTATAGTCTTTAAGTTTTTTTTTATATTTATATTTTTAATTTATATATTTTTTTATTGTTATTTTTGATTATTTATGAATATTTTTTTTGGTTTTACTTGCCGTTATTAAGTTTTTTATATATCGTATTTCGGTCGTCGTGACTGCAGCTTACTCAATGTAATAGGAAATCTCGTGCACTGAGACTTGTTTTTTATGAGATTTGAACACAAACATTGTAAAATGCTTCTGAGCCATGTTGAGACAATCAGTTTACAACATTATTTAAATTTATAAATGCATTTGAATGTCAATCACCCACCTCATTTATTTGTGTTTTGTGATAATCTTGGGGAAAATTCATAGCAGGTTTTTGTGTGAAAGCTTGGTTTCCGCGAATTTGAGTGTAAACCAATCGTACCGTAATTATATCCTGATATGTCATTGTTGTAATACATGTATGCGGTGTCCTCTTTTATCAAATACTTTTTTGAGGCACTAGACGGGGTTTCGAATTTGGAAAGGAAATAACTGTGCATTGTTATGTCCATTAGAAATGTATGTACTAGTACGAGTTGTTTGGCGCAAATGTCATTTGTGTTGCTTTTTTCCCGTGATGCAGTGTGTTGAACAATGAATACGTCATTATATTGAGAATCGGTCAGAGGAACATATGTGCTGATTTTTCACTATACTTACTATTCTATCATCTTACAGACTACTTATAACAAGTACTAAATAATGAGAATTGCCCATACCTGCAGTTGCATGTAATTATTCCCAAAGATTATTTATTATTTGATAATAACTCGCAATATATAATGTTCTTGGTTGAAGAAAATAAACAAATAATATTGTACCGAAACACCAGGCGGACAGATGTCTCCGGCATTGTTGGCAACAAGGTCGGCACGTTGATATCCTGAGAGTTTTGAATTACAGCTAAGCGAAACGATTTAAATACGAAACGTAGAATTGTTGGTTTAGCAATTTGAAATACAATGTGTCAACATTGAAGTCATTTGATCATTTGGATCTTTCTTGAACGTTTGGAAATGATTGTAGACACGGACAGTGATAAGAAGATTGCACGGTGTCACATCTTGTTTCCTAGCAACCATGCAAATTGTATTGCACTAGTACACTCTTTGCAATGTTATTACCTCGGGGCAGAAGGTTGCCGTGTTTTAGATTGAAGTATGTGATAGCGATTTCACTAAGACGGTAAGATCAGTCTCTTATCCTTTACCTTGGTGCTAGTAAAGTTAATACTGCATAGATGAGAGGCCATATCGCATTAGGCTCGACATGACAAACCCTTCCTCATTACTAGAAGACTGTGTGGCGCGTATACGGAATAGAACAACTACTAGGACATGGAATAAAAAAATAATATCCAATAATACCCACTGTTACCTCAATTTAATGATAAAGCACTTTTACGGATTACGTGATATAAATGCTCAGTCTCAGAGTCAAGGTCAATTAATCGTGTTTTAGGCCCGGATCACGCGAACTGCCATTACTGAAATGAAAAACGCAACCTTTGGAAATGCGCGTTTTTAATTTTACACTTACATCCGGTAGTGACACTATAATTAAAGACAACAACTCGCTATGGTATGATACACCATTATCTGACGTAATTGCTGACGTAATTGCTGCATATTAACCGTCAGAGGATTACTCAATTGGCTCCTAAATGATGTGACGTTAATTTTGTTATCGTATAAGCATGTTAAATTTTATGTGCTACGAAAATTGAGAATTATAACTGAAAACGTAGTCTGAACGAATTGACATTTATACAAAGGCGGCGTTCATCGTAGAATAAAGCATTCCATGACTGAAGGCTTGGGCAAAGCAATCTCCCACGGTATAATACACAAGCCCAAACCCAATTAGGTGGTTTCTCGCCGAATAAAACCCCCAGTTATATTGATGATATAACATAATAATAACAAGTCATTAGGTCAATGACAAAGCCCCACATACATCTGTTTTTGTATCTGTGTATGTTAAGTGTCTTTTGGAGTTCAAAATTGTCATTTTTATCCACAAAATCTAAAAAATATTTGCTGCGTCATAACTCTGAAACGCTTTGACCGTTTTTTCACGAAATTTACTACTAAGGTGTATCAATAGACCATACAGTTGTGCGTACATTTTGTTTTTGATTCTGAGCATGGTAAGGGTGACTTTGGGGTCAAACAGTGTCATTTTACTCTGTTTTTTTTTAAAGTAAATATGTATGAATTATATGTAAAGTTTGAATGAAAATAAAGCCCGTTATGTTGCCATGTAGTCCCAAACATGAATTACGATAATTAAGTTTCTGTAACAAACTTAATGTCAGCACTTGCAATTTGAACATGAAAAATAGGAGAGACTGCAGTGGCATTCAATGTCCGCAACTGTCGTCTGACACAAAAATATTTTTAAAATGTTGGAAATTATTCAATGCATTTGTATCTGTATTTGTTTTCGCCCTCACCATGCATCAACGCAAATACCTGATTGATCGGATATTCATCCAGTGATGTCCAAGCATCTGGAGCCTCATCTGGACATCTGGACATCTGGAGCCTCATCCACTTTCAGATATATGTTATCTAGCGTGAAATGCGCCTGAGTTATTAGCAGCTGGCCTGTTTCCTGTTTATTGAAAACACATTCAGCTCACGAAAAATATATTATGAGCATTTTGGGGGTTTCATATGAATTGTGACTCTTGTATGTTTTTTTCAGTAAAATAGTTCAAAGCTAACATTCACAAATTATTGACTTTTAACAATGACTATGTCACAAGAATTGTATATAACACTGTTAATGAACTGATAAGACAAATAACCGATAACAATGTGTGCCGTCAAAACGTCACAAATAACATTGAGTCAAAGAAAGAGGTGGGTTTGTCAAATACTAATCACTAGCCTATGTATTTTTAACTTTATGATGTGTCTTTCGAGCATTCTAGGATATGTTACCTAAGAAAATGTCAACCTAGTCCCCAAGCAACTGCGTGTCGATTGCCTCTCATGACATTTAGCTTTCTCATCAATGTTTTAAAAAGACGAGTTAAACAAATGCCGCGATCTCATCACGTGTTTAATGGTGTTAGTAAGGCTAGGCAATTAATGACTATACGTTTGCTGTGCCATATATATAAAACAATACTGTGTTACTTTGATTTCACCTACAATTTAACTTTTGACAGCGGTCATTATTCCTAAACGTGCTTGGTAATAACAGGCAAGAATTAGTAGATCGGATACTTTCATCTGATTCATCATATACAATGAAAACCTCATTAGCTCTGTAATAAAACCAGCTGGATACATGGTTAGTTTTAAAGGTGTATGCTTGGTGAATAGCAATTAGTTTAGTAGGCACAGTAATGCCATGGTACATTAACCAATCTAAGTATTTCAATATGATTCGTCTTTGCTCGTTTCCAGGAAATGCGTTTGTTTACGTCAACACTTTACACAGAACCATTCGTGATCAAATAAATGAGGGACTCGATGAAGCCAAAAGACTCATGCGAGATGACAAGAAATTCTTCCTTCAGGTAAGAGCAATATTGTGATTTATTTATTTATTCAGCCATTTCAAATTCCAGAATCTATATAAATGCAGTTTAAAACACAGTATTATAAACAAATTGGCATGGCAGAACAAGAGAAAGACATAGTTTACGACTAAAACATGAATTCTGGGTTCAATTTATCCTGCCTTCTCGGTTTGTTTATAAAACAAATCGTTTGCTTGCCATGTTGATATGCTACAATTATACAAACTATAATCCGTTGACAATTACAAATTAGAAAGAAATAGCATGTCAAAATAGTAAGCTAAAAAGACAGATTAAATTTGTTACACATATTAATATACCTTTAAAGTCAGTAAAAACTAGTTTTTTGTGAACATATCATCATATTTTATGATTACGATAGAGAATTTGTCATTTATCTGAATTTTGTTTCACACAATTATTATTAAACTTTCATCACGACACCAACAATTTTCAAAATCGTTTCAACACGCCAGGCAAGCTTGTACTGTTAGAAAATATGTATTCATTGATATTAGGTAATCTTTCTATTAAATCAAAGAAAACACCGTTTGTACAAAGTTGTGTTCCCTTTCTTTAAACGTGTAAATCAAAAATCAATGCCAATTTGCAGCATTGAACAATATTTTGAATTACACGTACAAGCAATTTTGTACAATTGAAGGTCATTAGCAAAACCCAATGGATTGCAATTAATAATAAATCACAGTAATGTGTGTACAAAACTCGGCGAAAAAACGTATTTGTCATAGTAATTGACAGGAGAGTCGCAGTTGGGGGGGGGGGGTACATATGTAATAAGTCCTACACTGTGTACGTATGTATTGCACTGGATTCGGATGTGTATATTCTAATGTGTCCCAAATTGAGAATCCCTTAACAGGTCAATGAAATTGTGGGTCCCTTTAACTGGTCAATGAAATGGGAGTTCCTTTACCTGGTCAATGAACTGTTATTTAAGTATATAACAATGTGCATATTAATTTGTTGCAGTTTGACTTCAAAAAATCAATGTCAGCGTATTTCTGTGAAAAAATCCAAATTCGAGATGACGAGGATCACGATAGGTTAGAAGACTGCAGATGTGGATACGGAAAGATCGCTATCACAAACTGCAGCAAATATTCCCCGTTGTTCAAATTTGAAGATAAGGTGTGCCCTCTGTGGGTTATTTGTTCACCGCTGTGTTTGCTGACACTTCCTTGTTACCTGGTAAGCACCCATGCCCCAAACCAATTAAATGGGATCTAAGGTCTCATTACATCGGCGTTTGTTCCATTAAAACAAGTCCTATACGTTTATATCGAAGCATCAATTTGTCCAATGCCTGGGTCAGTGGTGTGTATATTCGCTTAAAGATTACACTACAAACACCGTGGAGGGAGTAAGATACATTCTTATGTACAGTCATACTTGAATGGTAAACACAATGGCCCCCTCTATCAAAGGTCTTATACATACCGTAATATAAAGATATGTACAATAATTTGAATACAAGCATTCTAGCATTGGATATATGTATTTTATTTTGCGTGCTTTAAAATGCTGAATTTTCCAGTACATTTATTTATTTTTTCACTAGTTTATCATTTATCTGTTCAAATACAAGTACTTAAAATTGTCATTGTTTTCTAGCAACTGCAATTTACGTAAGATTTATTTGTTTGGAGCTTCGTCTAGTCAACTGGAAATTAAAACTGAAATGACAGCTCATATGCTATTTGAGTCAGCGCTGACAGTGAAACACAGCAGTTTTAATTTGAACACAACTAAGGAAACTATCCGTCGCACATACGAAGTGCAACCGACGGTGATTTTATTTCATTGTGTTTCTTCTATTTTACTCCTCAGATCTACAGAAAACTGACATGTAATGACATGCACTGCGACGTCAAATCAAAACCACTGCCAATTCCATATGACCTAGAAGAGGACATTGTTAACAAATACTATAAGAATAAACCTGTGAAAAATGAAACGCCGACGACAATCGTGACCGAGCCAGACAGCAGTTACACCAGTGCGGTTACTCACGCAAAATTGTCAAATACCAAAATAACAAGGCGACGTGTCAAGAAATGGGTACAGGCTATTGCGGGGAAGAAAAAGGAAAAATGCATCGATGACAAAGAAGGCTTAGTGCATATTCTGTAGGACTTTTTTGTGCTGAAGAAGAGACGGAAATGTTCTAATTCGATCTACTTATTCTTTGTCAATAATTCCCACCCCGCACACATCTCACCACAGATTTCCCGGTTAAAAACATCACCAGGAATAGTTACGGAGAAAAGTGTACATACATGGTAAAATGTCTGATGGATATAAACTTGTAATGGCAGTCACAGTACGTGTTTATAGAGAAGCGTGTGAGTGTGAAGGTA
This sequence comes from Saccoglossus kowalevskii, assembly GCF_978046115.1. NCBI lineage: Eukaryota > Metazoa > Hemichordata > Enteropneusta > Harrimaniidae > Saccoglossus > Saccoglossus kowalevskii. The sequence continues at coordinate 6,989,847 of NC_140647.1, read as the reverse complement.
GAATGCCCATTCAGATTTACAATCTTATGTTGCATTTGAGAATCGATAAAAAATATAATTACATTTCAAAATAATCGTAATCGTAATAACGTGTATACTGCGAAACGAGATTTTTCTCAGCCAATAAGATTCGGTATATTGTTACATATAACTTGAGTTATCACAATATAAACATGACACATACAGTGTTGTCAAGAATTGTGTCTTGACAAGATGGTTTTCAGATAAATTATGTATTATTCTTCATTATATTATTCTCATATTATTAATAATATTTATGTTATTCCACTACTACGATTATTGTAAGTTTTGGTAATAAGTCGTATTCTCCCAAAAATAATAATATGCTAACGGCTGACAAAAAAAAACGTTTTATTTTTCCACTACTATATCCGAAAACAGTTATTTTTAAAGATTTAATCGAGTCTAAATGTCACATTGAGAGTTGTTCGTACTTCAGCTATTTTAGAAAGTTTAAATGCTATTTGTAAGGGTACAACAAATATAACCTTTTACATTTATTCGGAGGGTCAACACTTTTTGCTTTATTCACTGTGCTTATTTATTTGAACATTACAGTTACTGACTTTGACGAAACCAAACATTTTTGTATGTGATAATAACGAAAACAGAATTGTATAACAAATATGGTAATATAAAGGTTCACAATGTGACTTGCAGCAACTATAAAGGTGACGTGAACCTCTTTAAACAGCAATTACTCGCTATTGCGCTAACCTTATTCGTGTAAGCTATGTTTAAAGTGCATTCAAGAGCTATATCAGACGCAGATAAGATCAGTGATATTCGATATAGACCGTGTAGTACTTAAAGAGGCTTTGATCTGTTATTGTAATATATATCCATTCCTCTGAATAAATGCATTATAAATGTAAATAATCATGCATTATTTATTTTTTACAAATGGCTTCGTTGTTTTAAATACTTTATATGTAACCTGTATTACTGTAATATTGCAGCGCCCAAAACATGTACATTGATGCTTAGTTCATCATATACTGTTGATCATTCTCTCCCACTCTCCCCGATTATTTCCAATAAGTATTACAATTAATTTAATATGTAAATATTAATATGTACTTGGATGCATTGCTGAGTCCAGGTAGCGTTGTGTGTGAAAAAACATTATCTTATAATTAACCCAACTCAATAGTTTCTACTATATTCATGTAGCTAAAACAAACGAAATTGCTACAATATTGTGTCATCGACGATTTGTAATAAAATTTTGAATAATTGTAATCTCTGAGTTCCCTAAAATCATAACATTTAAATATCGTAATATTAAATCAACTCCGATGTACAGCTGTTAATACATTGTCAGTATAAAATTCCCCGAGATTACGAATACAGTAAACACTTGGTATTTCACGAATGAGTTGATGTGTATATGTTCGGTATACGAGGACGTGGGTGAAAAGACATGTCCTCTCGATTCATATATAAATATACAAGAAGCCACTTTACATTTACCGTGCGTATCCAGTTGAATAGGGCAAACTAAACACGTCTATATAAATTGCCGATGTTTTGTGTAGATATGAAAAACGTGACAATGTTATCGCCTGAGATTACGTTGATATGAACGTATACTTTTCTGTCGTGATGAGTGTACATTAGCGAAGTGGTAATGTTCAATTACACATCCGCTTCTGTGGTCATTCGACAATTGTGTGTAATTTGCAATAACACGCGTAGCTGCGGCGTTTTATAGTATCTGTCGCCCATGAAATGAAGTTTGCCAGAAGATTTATAAATAACTCGTTTATATGATTAGTGATACAGTGCTCCGATTATTTTCTAATTAAAATGATCATCACTGCATATACATTGTTGCGTATATGAATTCGAATAATCCATTAAACTGATTATTAATCTATGGTTCTGTCTAGGAATGCATGCTTAATAAGATCAGTCAACTCGCAATGACACTCACCAATAAAGAGTCACGATCAATGGACAATTATTGTAAGAGAGTGATTATTTTAGTTCTGGTAGGCATATTTTAAGTTCTAGTAGGCATATTTTCAGTTTCGGAAAGCTTAATTCGTAACACATGTGCTTCTGAACCTGAACTTTGTATGAATCGGTAAACATTTTTTGATGACTTTTATATGAAGAAATTAAATATTTTACTAGTTTCAACAACTACCACAGCCACGATACATCATACAGTTCCTCCAGTCTAGACTTAATTGTTGGGGATCCTATTATATACTCGCGTACTTGTTAATGAATTGATATGTATATATGATGAATTGAAATAAATTACATTTTCTGGTTCATCGCAATTATGACTGTTATTATGAATTTTAGTTTTCCAATTTTTTGGGATTGCAGAATTTAATCCATGAATATGTAGTAATCTATAGTTGACAATTTCTTTGTTTTCCAGTAATTCCAGTCCCACAGGTTGCCCCTTTGTCGCATGAATCAATATTCTATTAACATTTTTAATTGCCAGAGATTTAAAATAATCTGAATGATACCCAATGTTTATATATTTGTTATTCCGAAGCCATTGATGGTCTATTATATTAGGTGAGTCAGGGACAACTTGTGCAAATGTTTCCCATTCAAGGCAGATATCTAACAAGAATGGCAAAACAATTTCTTTCAGTTCCTGTACAAAGTAAGTGCAGAGAATTAAAGTACGTTACCACCAAAATTACTTAACACATCTTGCCTGGCCTTCCATGGTAAACTTTTTAATCCATTGAAACTTTTGGGCTTTTAGTCCACTCCTTTCAATGTCTGCAATTATCATAATACTTTATCTTTAACTTTATCTTTACCGTTTCAAATAAAATTAAACATTGATTGACGTTTTGATTCCTCAATAAAAGTCTTAAAGGTTTGAACCATTGTTGCTATATGTACAACCTGTGATATCCCAATTCAAAATGACTATTCTCCTGATGATAGACAGCGCCCTCTGGAACCATAATTCACAGATTTGTTTTTAATTTACTCTTACAATTTATACTGTCTTGCCGACAGTTTGCTATTTTCCTGTTCAGCTGTGCTGCGTTCTGAATCAGTTGATAACCATTCCACGAGATTATCCGTCTCTATTCTTCAGACAGGCTAGTAACCACGGTGCTTCAATGTAGCGTTGTCTTAGTTACCAGTAGCTTCATATCCCATCCTGCAGTGACACTATTATTACTCACAAAAAAGAGAACTTTCAACACTGAAACTGTTATTCGAATATGTTAAATATACATGCAACTTAACGTTGGTTGAATACTTGTACTAAATCGAGCAGTTCTGTACGAAAATGTCCTATGATTATTTGTGGATTTTGGCTTCATTATAGACTGTCGACAGTCCTCAGTCTAATTTATTCACAGTTGAGAGTCGCGTAATATACCCATATATGACTGAAAACTGTTTGAATTGAACACAGATGCATACACACATTGTTAATTTTGTTCTGTACTACTTGAAAAAAAAAAAACGATATTGGAAAATTATACATTATTAAAGCAAATATAAGTTTTTTTCATCCCTCATCGCTTCGGTTGGCTGTACAATTATTCAAGTTTGTGTTTGCTGTCCCAACGATATTTGCTTGCGGGCGCCCGTGGTACTGGAACGGAACATATGTACAATCAAAGATTTATAAAATAAAGATAACAGGTGGTGCAATATGAGATGGAGATCTCACGACAAGTGGCGAAACGTCAGGCGAATTTCCGAGTTAAGGGTTTACCCGTTCTACCCCAGTTATAAGTTACCAAATAACAACACATGCGCAGTGCATAATCATTGGGGTATTCTTAATCGGACCAATATTACTACGAACGGACATTTTCCAACACCACACAACGCTTTTAACAATTCGCATTTTTCCAACCAACCGATCAATGGAATGGATGGTCCTGCTGAACAACCAATGATAGGGATATCGCTAATGGAAGACTTTTTGAACGGTCTGCCTAGCATGTTTGAAATAAGGTGGAACGATGAAAGGGGTCATTCCGAAGTCCACCAAGATCCCAGTCGAGTTAACGTTTTTGTTCACTCAGATAGACACGCACCAGACTTTCCGAATACACAGGGAGGGTAAGTACTAGAATTGTAAAGTCATTACCTAGTGACTTGTATCTATACATTGGGTTTACATAAAAGTTAAACACAGTTTCAATGTACGTTGTGCAGTAGGCGTAATGTCATCGTCTAAAAGGTCAACTCGATCGTCACGAGATTGTCACCACGAACCTGCTCTACCCCGAACTAAAAAAATACAGTTTTCGTTAATATTAATGGTGAATGACACTTACAGGGTATTCATTAAAATATGTAATTATTGTACAGTAGAATATATAATTAAACATACATGTAAGCAGGGTTCGAATAATGGCGGATTAACCCACCAATGACTACACTAAGCATGACAAGAGCCGGAACCACACACACATATACTATATACACGAATAAAACAAATTAGATAACATGTTCATTACATGTGTGTGTTTAGACTTAAATATTTGAATATTCATTTCAACTTCATTTCATATGTTCTATTCAAAGATCTGAAGAGGTGGCGCTGTCCTTGTCAACCGCTAATTAGCCAATCAACATTCGGATATCGCCGTAACATAACATTGTTACAATCACCAACACTGTGCCAAGTGTGTTACATTTTAACCAAAACATCTATAATAATTTCTTCTTATAGTTGCACAAACGTTGTCCGCTATTGTGTGCTATATTTCTTGTCCATGGCTATATTGGTGTCTGCAAAAAATTAAATATTTACTTTACTTCAATACTCAATCGCGTTAGTTTAAATATATGCGCATTTGGGAAACACACAAGAATTTATGATTCCTTTTAAAATTTAAAGATCTAAACTTAGCGGACGGATCTCGTCGAGTAACGGGAAGTTTGTGTTTCACATCACTGTTTCCAATTCGATGAAATTATCTTGAAGCAGCGAGCGCCGATAGAATTAACATTTAAGAACAATACCAAATGCGTTATTAATACGACCTGGAGGTAATTTACGTATAAATGTGACTGTCTTAAAGATACATCATGGATCACTTTTAGCACTTTTTAAATACTTTTCATCTCCTCGCAAATTGATGTTCGTACATAATTGACCGTAAACTAGAGTCGTTAGTTTTATATAATGTAAAATGTACTATTCGTTCGGTGCAATAACGTAATGACACCAATATAATATACAATGCGCGGCCCATTATTGAACCGCCTTGTTCTCATTGGTTGATCGGTGCCACGGGCAGCCTGTTATCGGACGATAAGTGGGCAGTGCTAGAGGTCAAAGCACTAACATACAAACAAGATGTGTCACATTTGTGTATAACGTATACTCAGTAGAATGATGTTTTTTCTAAATTATTTTGCATGACGATTTTCAGTTTATTTGTTAATAATTGCCAACCCATATCATACAGATAACGGAATAATGTGTTTATAGTTTATGTATCGGTCACGTGTTTGTGTTATGACGTAGTCTTCTAAAAAGGTGATATACGGATATAAAGATAAGATAGGTCTAAATGCGCATGCGTCGCGCTGAAGAGTAATCAAGTGCGCGTGTGTAAACTGAATGGAACAGTCATTTTATATTTACTGAACTATCAACAACAGTGAACTAACACATACGTTTTTTTGGTGTTTCATTGCGCCCCCTATGTTACATAAAGATACATCATGATATATTTTACTTATTCGCTGGTTGAAGGTGCATCATGGATGAGAACGTGTATTTTTTAATGTTGTTGTTTGATGTATGTTGTGGTGGTGCGCATCTGAGTTTTCGTTTGATTTTCCCAGGTTTGATGAGGTTTGATGTGGGCACGGCCTGTACTAATTACCGCCGATGACTCCTTCGATACCTTCCAATCACCTAAAAATTACCTAATCAAAGCTTGGTAACGTCTCAGTTTGTACTGGTTTATCTGTTCATCTTTGTTTATATGAGACCCATATATCTCGCGCATGGGTGACGCGACGACTACCGTCAAATTTGAAAGACTTGATCAAATCTCAATAGGAAGTGATATATGCAAACATATTGGAATCATAAACTGATAAATATATCATGAACTTTCATCGAGATGCAAAATAGAAAAGCAGTGCAGGGCAGAAATTGGAACAATGTTAGTACAGAACGCCGCTGAACGGATGACAACTGTAACAGACTTATATTTTGAACTGTTGAGGGTAGTGGTGATATAATCAGGATATTTATTCGTGGAGACATCAGATACAGTGATAATACAGTGAAGTGTAAACTTGGTTTCCAGGCGATGGCTTTACAGCCACGCCTAGAGACAGACCTCCCGTATAACCTCCGCTCCCGTATAACCTCAGCTATCGTATAACCTCCGCTCCCGTATAACCTCCGCTCCCTCTTTCTCATCAGTCCCCCTATTTATAAGTGAAACCACGTGATATCGTGACGTCACTACGACGCCTAGCACAAGTCAACGTGATTGGTTAGAACTTACTAACATGCCAAATAAGGAGTACTAGACAGTCATGGTGACGTTTGACACGGCGTGTATAAAAGTGTTAATATGGTTTAGGCTTTAAACAATACATTAGATATTACATATAGGTGTAGGAATGTGAACATTAAAGTAATAAGCATGGGAAAGTTAACACGTATTGACATAGACAATTGAATGCAATTGTCATGTCATACGTGTATGCGGGTACCACATCAGATTGGTGACACAACTCTCATGTGAACAGTTTGCTAATTTTATTTAATTTGATAGTTATAACAAACATAATTGAAAAACAACAACCAAGTCCATTGAGTAAATTGCTGTGTTTTTTTTCCCACTAAAATTAGTAGTAAGTGTGATTTATATTAACAGAACTTGTCAAATTTGTGAACAATGAGATATTGAAAGAGAATCAGGGAAAAACAATGATTCAAAAATAGAAATAATAAACCAGTTGATTTGTTTTGTTTTTGTGGGAGAAGAACGCCTATGTTTGAGGAGTCATCCATTTTCGCACTTTGACTGTAGATACTGGCGGTCCACTTCTGAGGTAGTCTCCACCAATCACATCCCAGTCCGCGGGTTACTGAAAGTAGACGCGTATGTCACAAGCCAAGTGTGTATATTTAATTGGTCTCCATTTATTTCAGACTCATTCAAATAGAGACGGAAGATGAATTTGAAGTGTTCGCAACTAGTTTTGTGGCTAAACCGTTGTTTTTAGACGTATTTTCACAAAACAGAAAGCGTTCTGGTAATTTTAGAGTGATAACTTCAGGTAAGGTGGTTAGTGTCTATGGTTGTGAATTATTTGAAGAAACAGTCTTTGTATTGTTCACACTTCACATCGATTCTATATCTCAGGAGTTCAATTTTTATTGGAGCTAATCTGTTCACAGTATCTATGCATGTGACCCCGAAATTGTAGCTTGGAGTGGTAATGATTCGGTGGGGTGGACGGTTCTACGTTCCAGTAAACAAGGTGACTAACTGGTATATGTGCCGAATGAATTTCTGACTGAATATAAGTACACTGGGAACACGCATATTTACTCGGTGTTTTCTGTTCTTGTTTTACAACCATAAAATTACTCTCTGTAGTAGATTTTCGTGTTGAATAAAATTATTATTATTATATATGGTAATTAGTTCAAGCTTAATTACATGTTCACGTTACATAACAGTGGAAAAAACAGTGCTTTATGGAAAGACTAAACGATGTTGTACATGTGATCACATACTAGTATTTTGCTGGAGATGGTGCGCCGTGTGTTCAGAGAACTGTAGCGTTCCGATCAAACTATTAGAAGTATAGTTTGCGAAATTACGAGGCCCCCGGCAAGTGAGGTGCAGTATGGGAAATTCCCTGGTTAGAAGGTAGACAGACCGGGCTGAAGCCAGCCGCAAGTCACGTGACGCCAGTCGAACTGTCACTTGCCGCCAGTTAAATTTTTAATTACAAGTTATTGAAGTTTAATGTTCAAAAAATTATGAATTAATTATGAATCATTATGTTACAATATAATTATCATCGATCCAAATTTACGGTGTGCAATGTATTCGGTGCGTAATTTCATAACATAGTGCGTACATTTATGTAATCATTCTGAGCTACGGATCAACGACGATGGATTGAAGATACTGATTGAAGAGGGTCTTGAATAAATTTCATACCTGACACGTCATCTTGTTCTTGGTAGCATTTACTGCTGATGACATTTTTTCAGATTTTTCCGTATTTTCCAGACGATCTTTTACAGAATAACTGTCTTCCGTTCGTAGATAAAACAATCATACATTCGGTTACCATAGCATTAAAATAACATCAGCATACAGCTACTATGCCTCAAATTTGAACAAAACCACCCAATTTGGGACCAAAAAGCCGAAAATTTTGAACATACTAAAATTACGCATAGTAGCAAAAGTAAATTAACAGGGTATATACAATTAATAGTTATTCAAATATTAATTCGATAACCATTGAGATAACAAGGGCACAAAATAGTTTGACCAAAAACTCACAATTTTGCACAATTTTTGTTAAAGTTGTAGATGTCATCAGCAGTTTTTGCTAACCTGAACAAGATGGCGTATTAGGTATGATATCTAAGGCTGGGTGTTTGAAACCGGAGTTGTCATCTAAGTGTAAGGCCGTCGCTGATTGGCTGCTATGCTAGAATGCTAATTTTTTGTTTCAAATACCCCAGGAAAGTGTTCCAGGTTCTTCGTGTAATTTGGTGTTCGTATGCAAGGGATTTTCCACACAAAAACGACGAATTCGGCCGAATTTTGTTATCGGTTGGCTTAATATAACACCAACGGACCATATTTTTTCGAAAGATTGGTATTTTGTCCTGATTTGTAGGAATCTAAAAAACGCGTTTCACAACTTGTCACTTAAATAGTTTTATGCGTCATTATTTTATTATATCAGATGTGCGCCAGCTGACTGTGCTTGCAGGGGGAACTTACGGTGCGTTTGGGGAGGGGGAGGGGGGGTATTCCGTCATTGACAATAAGTGGGTGCGGTAGAGGGAAATTCCCTCGGTGTGTATGGTTCAAAAGGGGGAAATCCCCCCCCCCCCCAGTGCACATCTTGAATTTTCAAGGTGAATGTTCAGGCGAAGCACTCCACTGGGGAGGAATGTTCACAGTCACTAAATACTAATTTTTTTTAAAAAAATCATTCGCTATACGTTTATTTATATACGTATAGCGGATGTTTTTTTGTTTTTTTAAATTAGTATTTATTGATTTTCAGCCTCCAATTGTGGGAATGTTCGAATGGAACAACACCGTGCAGGCGGACGATGCAAGTGCGTGGCTGTGGTCGGAGGAATTCCCCGGTTGGTTGGTTGGTTGGTTGGTTGTTGTAGGGGCGTGGGGTGCGGTAGGGGGAAATTCCCCGGTGTGTGTGTGTGTGTGGTTGGGTTTTATTTGAAAGATATTTAGAGGTGTGCGGCCAAAAGCAATCGCAATTTGGATGGAGACGGTTATATAAAAAACGGTATAAAACAAATGACAACAAAAACATCGTGGTAGTGGTCTATCCCCCATGTATCATTTTGCAGACTAACAATTACCTGTATTTGTAGAAGCGATAAAATCCTGTAAACAACACATATTGTGTTGCATGAAAACATAGCTTTACGTGAAATAGGTAACAACGAGCCGAATCTCCAGACATGACCACAAGTATCCGAAATACATATATTATTATGCTTTTATTATTCTGTAATGTGCGTATATATTATTTTTTTCCGAGTTGCATGATATATTCTCTCCCTCCAGCCTATTTTGCCGTTCTAGTCAACACAAAGCATCCGCACATCAAGGAACAACTGCAAAGAGGTATTGACGAAGCCAGAAAATATATAAGTAATGGGGAAAAATTTGCATTAGAGGCAAGTGGTGCAAACTAGCAAAAGTTAAAATACATAAAGGGTTTTGTCACTTTCAAATAGAACACTGCGATTACGACTTTCCGTTTCGACATTGTGAAATTCTTTCGTTTTTTATGCAGAAATTTTGTTTACCAAGCCATATTTATTAAAGTAAGTTGGTAATCACACTACACAGTTTGTAATATCATTCAGCTTCATAATTCATAGTCATAATTCAAGACAAATAAAAGGCAAAAATATAGAGAATATAGCAAATTATCTTTTTTTCTTTAATATTCTTGTGTAATTGTAATTATGAAAATTATTTATGGGTGCATAGGGAATGCATTTCGTTATGAATTATTCTCAATAAAAATTTCTAAATTATCTTGTCAAAATCAGTTTTTTTCAGTTTTTTTTTTCTCCAAAAAACGAAAGAATTCTACAATGTCGATACCGAAAGTCTTTGTCGTAGTGTTTAAATTAGCCAGACATGTGGAACATTTAGTCGTATCTATCCTTAAAGTATTATAGTACTCGTGAGTTATTTTTACATGTGTGTATATTTTAGCGCATATAGCAGTAACAACATTTCGTATCAAACTCTGTCTACAATTATTCAACAGTATATGTATTTTTTTCAGTTTTTTGGTTCACTGTAAATCTGTTTATGAGAAAAACTGTAAAATAATATGTTATAAAATGTCATTTTAGCAGCGATTTCCATAGATCGCATTTCCTCGTTAAAAACCCACTATTTTTTGTAATACTATATATCTTTTTTTTATATGTATCCATTTCATTTTATACATCACTACGTATTAGGTGTGTTTATATCCCAATTCACACACCTGGAATTCAAATGTCATATTTTCAAACTTTCTATTTATTTTCTGATTCCTGCAAAATACAAAAAAGTAAAAACAGTTACTGTAATACTGGACAGTTTTTTTTTATAAACGATTTAGAATATTATAACGAAATTCTATATTGTTACGTCTATTTTGTATTGGTCTATGTATATATGTACATATTTCTTCATGTCACATTTTGTTTCGATTACATGGTTGTATTTATCATTTTACTCCATTTTATTATCTTTAATGAGAATTCCTCCCTTAGGGCATTGCTCAGTAATCCGAAATCTGAATTAGGTTCGATCTTTGTCGATTATTTGTATATCTTGGCTACTTGTTGAGGTTACTCAATACACTTATAGTATTGTGATATTTAGTAGATAATATTTGGTAATCGTAGTCCTAAGTAACTATTAAAAATAGCTAGACGTTTCGAGCAATGGCTCTTCATCGATAGCATAGATAGTGTTCTCATAACATATCGTCACTTAGTGTTATTTCATCTGCAACTATCATATTCACGCACCACAGAAGTATCATAGTATAAATGACACTACCTAATTACTCTGTTATTAATTACAGTTCGACTTCAGTGATTTGATCAAGGAATGGTTCGCCGACACATTGGGCGGAGACACTCTTTGCCAGGGAAGCTATTACAGCAAGTATGGTAGAATTTGTATCACGAATCACACTAAGTATCACCATTGTTTTGATTGCTCTCCGGAAACTGTCGACTTGTGGATTTGTTGTCTACCCTGTTGTTTAGTTATGTGTCCAGCTTATACGGTGAGTGCAATGATATAATACGGTTAGGTTTAACCCTTTGAGCGACACATTTCCTCTCCAAACTGTCTGTTTTATGTGTATGTATGCATGTATGTATGTATTTTGCTGTAGTTTGTTTGATAATTGTGCACTACAATATATAATTGCGATTGCGGTCTATTTTAGGGTGATTTGATAGTTTCGTCACATTGGCAGAAAGGTACAAGGCCTCAAGCTGATTATCGATATGTGACTGAAGATCGGCCATCGTCGTATAACACGTCGTGTAATCAATGATTTTACACGTGTTGTATAACGTAGCATGAAACCTAACGATCGCATCCTCACAATTGTATCTTCAATGCAATGTATTTGCACACTGGGCTCCATTAATATAATTCGGTGTTATTTTGGGAAACATGATCACCTTTAACGACCGACGGCCGAGGCTTACGGGCAACTCAATGAATATCAGATGAGATCACAGAGAACAAATTCAATTTTAGCTAACCTGGATATTAGTCCTACTGAACAACTAGGATTCTTTCCGTGAAATCTGAAATCTAAAATTTAACAGATCATTCAAAAAATATTGGTGTTATAAGTACGTGAGCGTCGTTTTAGTACTTCTCACTTCGAGACCATGGTTGCGTATACTTGCTGTATTCCCTGGTCACATCAGCTAGTATTAGCTGTGTATAGTGATATTAGTATTTAATTTGATTTGCCCCGAATGTGTTCAAATCTACAAAAGAATAAAACAGTTTATCACCGCAATTCCTATTTCACATTATTATATTCATGTTTATGTATTTTATTTAGGCATATCGTAAATTCACATGTAAAGATATTGGTATTAGTATGACGGGTACTATCTGTGCTCTAGCATTGGGTAATAACACGGCGAGGCGTTCTAATAATAGCACGGATATTGAAGTGCCTACACGAGTCATCCTCACACCACCTACCTATGAACAAACAACAGGTAAGTACAGCGACCTTTAAGAATGTTCAGCTCTCAGCATCTCATCCATCTTATACAGTGACCTCACTTACTTATACGTATAAACATGTAGGTACACTATCGTTTCGTATATACCGGCGTAATACAGTTTTTTTATTTTTTTATCAGGCACCGGAGGTCAAGAAAGCGTCGTCTTGCCAACTTGTGCACCGCCCTCATACGATGACATTACGAAGGAGACTACGTCGGACACCTCTCAATTGATCTAATAGATATTATTATACATCTGTCACCGTAACGCCATAAGTTACAGCGTGCCGTAATGTAATATTTTCATCAGGCAGTACGCGTCGGTCGATACTCCCGATTGTACTGTCTTCGTGCATATTTTGAGGTATCCTCTAATAACCTCATACTATTTAATACACGATTTCCTAAATAACGATTCAAAATAGTTAGATATTTCGAGAAATAGTTCTTCTACGACAGCATTTAAGATCAAAGAAACCTTAAAAACAACTCAAGTGTGCTAAGCGTATTCGAGGCATGAAGTACAACTATGCCTTATTTCGACCACAGACTTGCCTTTGTCATTTACATTTAAGCACATGCACTTCTAATGGAGATAATATGGTGTTTAAAATCATAAGTGCAAGCAGTTATCAGGATGGTTCCAAGTGACCAATATAAATAAATATATAATGTATTGATATTTTTCATAATATATTTTGCCTGACATAAGTATTGATTGCATGTCACAATCTGCAATAGTACTTGAGATATTAGTTATGGAGGTATGTACGACCTAGAAAATGTTATGTTCTAAAGTAACATGACCATATATGGTGATATGATACATTAGCTAGATTTTTGTGTTCCAATACCTTCACTACAGCACTGGATGCAAGCCCCTATTCTCACAACAATGCTTCATATATTACAGTTATGCATATTAATGAGGTTACATGACCATATATGGTTAGCAATTTCTCATGTTGCATGTGCCTGCACATAACAATGGGTAACATCAGATTACTGCATGTAGGGATAGTTATGCAATGTTGGGTAGCAGCAGATTAATTTAACTGACATTTAAAAAAAAAAAAGGTTTCACTTTGTCGAAAATTTATATTTAATAGTTTTAGTTCCTAAACGCAAATTCTCACAGTGAATTTAAAAATACCATACATGTATAACCATTCATCTTTACTCATCTAAACCAAACATTATATTGCAATGTTAGAATTCAACATTTTACTACCAGTAGATATAATCATGAAATGAGGCTGCAGTCTTTATGAACATTGCAAATGATAAAAAATCAATGTCAATGAGTATTGTAACTAATGCATACAATCTCTTTATCTGTCTAATCCTATCATTCTAACTCTTTTAACATAGGAAAGTATTTTACCAATTACAGATAATTATATAAATATGTGAAAAATGAGGGTCACCAAATACTTTTTCAAAATATTCAAAATATATCAAATACATTGTACTATAATGATTGCAGAAGCACCAGAAGTATCCATGGCAACAGTACCTTATCTACTAATAAAATGGTCGAGTAAACACATGTTCTTGTGTTTCAACCACTAACAGTATTTTTGCATTTATAAACAAATCTAGGGCGAGTTCAATAAGGATGACAATTTTTTACTGTTCTCTGAACAAACATAGTAAAAGAGAAGAGCAGTTTACAAAGTAACATAGACAGGTTATATTTTCAACTTGTAATTGATTATAAACTACAGAATACAATCTTGTAAATATTATAAAAATTTTTATTTGTATGGAAAAAAACAAACAGATTTGAATACAATAAATCATTGAATATGCATAAAGATTGTTTTGTCTGTGTGTCGAATACATCAATAGATTAAGCTGATTAAGATTAAGTTGTATGTCATTAAATAATAGCTGGCTTGTGCATGTAAAACATGTCTTATTAACTACATACTTTATAATTGCTAATACCCTTGCAGTGGCGGATCCAGCAAAATGTATTGGGGGGCAAGCTTTGCTTAATATTACGGAGCGAAAATTGCAGAGAAGCTATGCGTAATCCAGATGATATGAATCATCATGCGTTTGGGGGGGGCATGCCCCCCTGGATCCTCCAATGTACCCTTGGGGGAAGTAGCAAGAGTTGCACAGGGACCAGCATACCCTTTAAGTTGGCATATCATTTTCCTTAAAAAACTCTCATCCATTCTGGGAGGAATATCTGGATGTCAATCATGGAATAATATGTACGACAACAGGGCGGAATATATATTCATACAGTATTAAAGGTACTTGATGGTTTTAGTGCACTCCATTATTTTTTATGTTTAATCAACCATGGTTTGCTAGTATATCATGATGCCACACAATATTTGGGTTGATCACAATAGGAATGTTGTCACACCCTTTGTAATATTCGGTATTTTAAAATAGCATACAGGTTTGAGCAAATCCTTCCAATTTGGTTTTATGTGCAAGCTCTGATTGATACAAAACTGGCAATGAACACTTAGTGATTGCTCATGCTAACCTAAAAGTAAATATGGTGGGATTATATTAAGTACACATGTTGAGAGACAGTCTATGACTCACAGCACAATGCTAGGTGGTAGTGGAATGATTAGTTTATCTCATGGCAAGCAGTCAACATTTCTACAGATGATTCATGTACATGTATATAATAAGATGCAGAGTTGTAAATATGGTAATCTGAGAAAGTTTTGTAATTTTATGATCAACACTTCTGTTGATCCAAACTAAGAAAAAGAAAACCAATATTTGATGTTCTATTCAAGTTTTTGTTTAGCATTTTATGAACTTAGATAACTGAAATCTCTCACATATATAATTCAGATGACTTCACATTTTGTCATCGATATAACTGTATAATACAATCTGCAGACATGCATAATGTGTCAATATGTAATATGATCAAAATTACGAAGATTCAAAAGTAGAAAGGTTTGTACAAAAATTATTTGGACGGTTTATCTAGAGTACTATATATACACATTGTGTAATTCTAACTACACAATTCAAGTAATTCTGTTGGTTTCAATAAAGGTTTCAAACTATAATGGTGGTTTTTTCCTTCATTGTAACCCCTTTATCCTTTTCCACAACTGGCATTACAACTGGAGCCCCGGTAAGTTCTAGAGGGGTGCTATTAACAGTGACATGGCGACCTTGGAATGTCTGAAAGAAAGAAATGAGAAAATTAGTAGCAGAATATAAATGTAAAAATGTAGTACTTTATTGGAATGATCAAAACAAGCAGTATGTCAGCAGATATACAGCTCTGCTGTATAGTTAGACTCTTGAAAATAGCATTTTTTCCCCCAAAAATGACAAAAATATTCATTAAAATTAGAAAATTAAATTTATTGTCACAAAATGAAGACCTGTCAGAGATTCATCCCAGGTGCCTACATAGAAAATATAAATGCAACTGGGCTAACCGTTTTCAAGAAGAAGTAAAAATAGCAATAGGGATATCTTTAAGAAATAAATAAATCTGAGAGAGCTCCACCCAAAGTACATATATACTAAGTATCAAAGCAGGGAGACTTGGTGTTTTCAAGAAGACAAAAATTTAAAATTGATGCTGATGGACAAATGGAAATATGAACAGCTCAGCTCTCAACAACGAAGTCAACAGAAGGGCTAGAAATACAATGTGATCCAGTGTCATGACCAGTAATTGTTGTACCATGCCTGACTTAAATCATTATGTCTATCAATATATGTACCTATGTACCTATAAGTGAATCTGAATGAAAATGATCAGTGCATTCCTGATACATTCTGATTGTAAAATTGTATCTATCAATATATGTGATGTATTGTGCATTACCTATATGTGAAGTTGGAATAAAATTGGTCAATGTATTACCAATGTATTTCACCCTATTCTTTGACCCAAAATTACTTATTTTAACCCACATTTGTGACAGCCATGATACGAATTAGATGAATCATGGTCACTTGATGGTTGTGGCATATAAACAAACCAGTAGATGTTTTTAAAGAGTACTTACTGTTGTTTGAAGATTTGGTTGATCTGTGCTATGAAAAAGCTCTCTGCGGCACGGAAAAGAGAAAAAAAAAAATGTATGAATTTACATACACATAACTTTATTTTCAAGAATTGTTAAAACAGCTATGTCATAACACACAGTCTATCTAACATGATTACTAGAAAGGATAACCACTCTATAATCTTGAACAAAGACCTTACAATAATGCTTTCTGAACAATATTGAACACTCTAAATAATGCATCAAAAATTATAACAATTAGTCATAACACAGAATTGATTTCGGTTTAAGTTTATGATTACATAGTGTTTAGTACCAATTCACAAATGGAATGATTTACTTACAATTCTCTGTATCTGGTCTGATTTCTAGAAGCTTCAATGGAACTGTCCATTCTTCGCTTTGAATCCTGAATAAATAACAAAAATAAATAGTTGATTGTGATCATTTCATTCAATTTGTGATTATTAAGAATTTCAAGGGTACATGCAAATCATCACACATACCAAGGTAATACAATATTTTGTATGACATCGACCACCAAGAAAACACTTTACATTACATATTATCTCAGCATGACTTCCAAGAAATCATCCTACAATAAATCACTGAGCATAATGTCTTTTGATGATTAGATAAACTAATATACAAGTTCTTCTGGTCTTTGTCAAGAACGGACCAGCAGCAATCATGCAGACTTTGTGACATGCACTTAAAGTTGTGTAAGGTTACCTTCAAAACTTCATAGTTAGACACTCTAGCAACATAGTCATGCCAATCTCTGATGGACTTTTCCTTCTGTCTGTGGTTTTCACGCATCTGAAAAAGTAAGGAAAAATCACTTAATTTATTTTTCATTCAAATATTGGTGTTCATTTCACTGGTACTGTAATTTCCAGTACACAGTGGTTCGGTCATGTGATCCAAGGATGTTTGCTAATGCAGTTCATGTCTCACCTCAGCATATACCTCCTGTTCATCATCTAGATCTTTCTGTCGTTGTCCTTCCAAATAATCTACTTGTATCTCAGCAACAGCTTGGACTTCCTCCTCAAATGCTCTACCGATAGTCTCTAAGGCTTCTTGGTCAGGGGTTACAGGGCGGACATTTTCCTGTTCCAGCTCTGAAATAACCTCTCTCCAGACTTCCCCAATTTTAAAGTCAAGGTATCTCTCAATGATAGTGACTGTGACTTGATCCTCTGTCGTCAAACCAGGAAGGTCACCAAATCCTGTTGAAAGACACAGACAAATATGATAGGAAAACAACAAGGCAGTCATTAGTTTTGTTTTATCACTGACAGTAAAGTATGATACACTGTTACTGTAACATATCTATAATTGTTGACTGTATATATATACAGAGAGACAAACACATATTTGGGTAATAAATATTGTGTTATCCACTAATATGATATTTTCATTTGGAACACTGCAGTAAAACACAAACAAAGTGGCAGTAGAATGAGTTAGCTGTCAATACCACCCAAGAGCCCCCTAATAAAAAAAAAATGGCAAAAATATGCATATAAAAAGTCTTGTGGCATTTCACCACAAATTGGCAGTGTGTGGTGGCATAGGCAGTATTCTAACTGCAAGGATCATTTGAATCCAGTCATCTGAATTTATTTTAGATTTAACACTTTACATGAGCTGTTGAATGTATAATAAAGAGGTTATTCACTGTGAATAAGAAAATACTGCGTTATATATCTTTCAGTTTTATGCACATGAAGAATTCTGTGAATTATATGGAACTATGGAAAATACCGTAATTGTTAAGCTTACCTATCTTACAAAACAAAGCATAAATCTTAGCACGCATGTTTTCAGAAACATCAACAATAGCTTGACTTGGACAATGGGCAGGCAAAGAAATGACTCCTTGTTTCTCTTGTAACAAGCCCATCAGTGGTTGACTGGTATCTGTATAAGTGGTAATACATGAATGGATCAATGCATGCATATCTGAAAATGGTAAATCTACGCTTCTAATTTTACTTTTAAAAAAGTAATTTCTTTGCCAAATTCTAATACGTTAATCTCAGTTTTACCTACCAGGGTACATTGGAAATTTCATTAGGAAGTTTTGTATGTGTGGATCAACAATGAGCCTGTAAAACTGTCATCTGATGCAATACTGTGATAGACTTGAAATAATCTAATTAATAATATCACCTCAATACTTCATTAATATTTTATATTCAGAAACACCATAAAAATATACACATGAAATATTCCTTACATTTTGAAAATAAAAAATTAAAACTTAAACATTTTAATGTGCTTCTGGCATCGTTATATATTATGAGAATGTATCACACTGCCTTGAGCTAGAATTGTTACTGGGATAACATGATGGAAAGATCTATCAACAATACATCAAAATTGTCAGCTGTCAAAAAGTTTTGACCATTTTTACATAATTAGGTACAAATGAATATTGCATGCAACATATCACAGCAACATGATGTTAGCATTGGGCTAGGGTACAAATGTCAATATATCATTACTTACCAACAATGGTACCAAGGGGGCCTCTCCTCACTCCCATCTCTGCCTCTTCCTTTCTCCATATTTCAACAAAAAGACTAGGTGCTGTCCTGTCATCAACACCCCGCCATGTCATTACATGGTGAATTGATTTAGGATTCTCACAGAGATCCAGGATACACCCCAGTATCAAGTTGTGCATGTTCTTGGGACAAGCCTGTGGGTATACCAAACCATGATTAGATATATAAGAAAATGTACATGTAGAATAGATATATGGATTAACTAGATAAGGTAATTTTACAACAAATGCCACGACTTGACACTTGTTAGGAAATTCATGCAAGTACAGAACATTCCTACACTTACACTAGTCCTGGGCTTTCAGTTATTATTAATATCATTAAATCATAGAATTTATTCCTGGCTAGTGTATTTTTGTGATACATGTATTTTACAAATATATATGTGAAAAGTATTGAATGTTCTTTCTCCTTTTTGCATGATTGTTATCTACCTTGCTGTGGTGTGTGTAATGCATGTTTTGGTCATCTTACCCCTTACCATGTATTCACATTGGTGCATGGTGAAATATACCATGTTAAGCATATTATTGGGCGTTTTGGGTTAATATTTGACCTGACTCAATGACCTTGTTACACAGATGTTTCAGACAAAGTACTGGTACCATGGTAATCATTGGAATTGATATAAACAGTTTATCCATTCCATTAAATACCATTCTAAGTTTAAAAATAAAAATTTGTAGCAGCTATCAACACACAACCCTGATATGGACATATCTGAAATGCTATGCTCCCTAGAACTAAAATGTAATAATAATAAATAATAATAATGTAATGACACCAATAAAGATGGTATACCACAGGAGTTCAGCAAAACAATGTACTCGACGTACAGTAGAACCACTGTTTGGCCCATTTCTGATGACTACTATCTGACCTGTTTGTAATATGCTTAGACTAATATTCTCGTCATTATGTGTGTTTTGTATCACTGTATTCATAAGGGTATCATTGAAAAAAGATACATTGTTTGAAATATCTGGTTATATTATGAATAATAATTATGAAGGACTATGACTATTATTTTCTGTATATTAATAATATTACATACTGAATCATAAGGGGACTTACGGTATATTAAATGTGCATTTAGTAAACTCACCTCTAGGAGGTCTAACATGAGAAACAGCCCTTCTCCTTCCAAGAAGAGATCTTCATTCATGTAACATCCCACTACAGAGCACCAGATGCAGTCCACAGTTGCTAACATTAGTTTATGATGACCCAAACCACTGGTAATTTTCTTTGGATTGGTCTTCAAATACTGCAACACTACATCTACTCCTTGATTTCCAAACAGTTCTTTCCTGTGCAGGTCGCCCTCACACAGAGCTGATACAATGAACAGCATGTCACACTGAATTTCTAGATCTATAGAGTCATCTTCATCTTGAGAATGGCAAGCATTGTTCAGTATGTCTGTATTAAGAAGAGAAACACTGCAATTATAGTTTTCTAACACTAATCATACCTAGGTTGCCATAACACAAATTTGACATGACTGACAACAGTATACGTCTACAAATTAAAGTGACCACATAACTTCACTGTTTTTGTTGAGTTTAGATGATATTTGGACAACAAAACCCAAATAACCCAAAGGCACTCATTCGCCTACAACAAGCCCTGAGCAAACTTTTACCATTATCTATAATGTACATGACCAATGGCTTTTTTTTGGCACAAAAACTAAAATAACTAAAAACTATAATTCATGACATTACCACAATATAAAAGTATTTACTCCAAACAATAAATGGCTGCATGAAGGTTTAAATCTGTTTTCTCTACTTGATTTACATTTCAAATGATTGTGAATGTAAATAAGTAACACGGTTTCTATTAAAATCCTACAATGCAACAGAGGGGATGCGGCTTATTTGAGCATCTACACATATGAGAAATTGTGATTTTTTGGTTCTCAATTGTTCAAAAAAAATGGATGCTTCTAATACAGATTTTACGGTGGACTAGATAATGTATATGATCATAAGAATAATAGACTAGTGAATAGGTCTATATAGAGGGTTGTGGGTGGGCTTTATGTACAGTCTTTGTATACGAGTGCAGAATTCTGTGTCGACTATGTAATAACCTAGTGATTCACAAGGCCATGCTTTAGTGTACTCAGAATGGCTGGATTCCACGCTAGTAAATACACCAAGCATAAATATTTTGATATAATGTTAACTGTTTTAAAATCTAAGAACTTGATACTATTTGTTGTAGTGTATGCAAAGAAGTACTCACATAAGTACTTACTAATAGTTTGACTGATAGCTCCCTGGTCCACCATATCCTGATTAATGCCATCATCACCGAGTGATACCATACTGCGGATAATATGAAGACAGTATCTCATCTGAGCTCTTTTGTTTCCTCTTCCTCCACTACCATGAAAAGCATTGCCATGACCACCAAAGTCATCTTCAAAGATATGATCAGAAAAATAGGGTACATATTAATGACTGGGAGATCTGAGCTTAGAGTCTTTACCTGCCAACATTTTATAATGCAATGTGTGAGATAAAGTTATGAAAGTTGTACTATGGGGTAAATTTTGTTTGTAGCCTTTGAAGTAGTATGTGCCATATACAAACCACATATATAAAGGTGAGACGTATCAAGCAAACATTACCAAGCATTTACAAAGATTTTGCTATAATTATGTGTTCAGCATTTCATCACACAAAAAACTTATGTGTCTTATGTGGCCTACTTAATTAAATAAAATTTGATGCGACCAAGTCTCATGTCTGATGAACACTTGCTTCTTTTGTTTTCCTGTCCTGTTTTTTCTACTTTCTTACATATTTTATGAAAATTCATAACATGCATAAAGATAGCATGTGAATGTTTTGTTGAGTTTCTTGAGTGATAGTCCTGAAAAGTTTGAATTAATTACTATGTGAATCATGTGGCTGCATGTTAAATGATACTTGACATCATATACATAGAGTATGCTTGTCATAAACTGGTAAAGATGGAGTTCAAAATGTTGTAAAGCAACCTTTATAAAGTATGGTCACAATCTAGTATTACTAGTATAAGGAAATGTAATTCTGTCTCAACCAGTGTATGAAATAAAATACACACTCAGCAAAATAAGCATGTGTAAGTAGCTATGTAAATTTTATCAGTTGAACTCACCTTGGCTGACACACCATTCCAGTAACAACAATAATCTAGTACTACCTTGACAAGTCATATAATCATCCACACATAGTGGTGAGAGTGACGCTAATGACGCCATCGCATGTAACTGAAGTTCTTCAAACTGAGCCGGTGACCAGTCTTGGGGACCTGATATGTTTTCATTATTGCGTACAAATGAGAAGAGTGCCAGCAATACTCTGCCATCAGATATTAACTGTAGATGAATAGATGAAGCAATATTACATAAACTGAGTTATGTTTTGATAATGTTTAACACATATAATAGCTATTTTGGATTTCTTGTAGACTCATTCCCAACATACATGTGTATCCTCACCATGAGGCTAATTTGCACCAAAAAGTCACAAAAACCTGTAACAAGCAGCCTGTCGGCTGAGATAGCTCCACTGTTAGCAATGCACATTTCAATTAAAGAACTGAAGATGTCATTAGAAAATGTATAGTATCAAAGCAATCGGACTTGCTTTTTTCAACAAGAATTCAAAAATATCACTTTTTACCAAAAATGACAAAAATATTCATCAAAATTAGATAATTGAAGATCATCACAAAATGATCAAATCTGAGAGAGGTCCACATGTAGTACCTATATGTATTATATCTAAGCAATTGGATTTCAACAAGAAATCAAAAATATCACTTTTTAGCAAAAATGACAATCATCATGAAATAAACAAATCCAAGAGAAGTATGCCCAAAGTACATATACACTAAGTATCAAAGCATTCAGGCTTGTAGTTTTCAACAAGAAGTGAAAAATGTAAAACATTGACACGGACGCCGGACGCCGAAGGACAATCACTTATATGATAAGCTCCACTTGACAAAGTCGACAGCGGAGCTAATAAAAGCTGTGCATTTTCAAATGGGAGTGATATACAAGATGGAACCTGAATAGATTTCTCTGGGCTTAATTTTTAATTTTATGAAGAAGATAATGGAATTTGAGCTACAAGAAGTGTTGAATAATACAATGCATATACTCACAGGAATTGTATTGGAGTCTTTACTCATCATAACAATTGTATTCATTAGTAACTTTTTCAGCTCAAAGTCTTCATGATTCTACAACAAAATAAACATTTGACATCAGATTATAAATAAGATATGCATATGAATAATGTGTATGCATTGACGATTTAACTATTTATTTATTTATTTATTTATTTATTTACTTATTGACTCTTACACAATCCCCGGAGGGAAAGAAAATGGTCACAAAGTACAAGGAGTAATAAATATATAAAAAAAAAAAAAAAAAAACACAATATACTAAATAACAAATACAATCACTAAATTACTAAATAATACAAAATCTCTAAAATACAATCTAATATAAAATTACAAAATTGACAGCAGGCATTAAGATGTCAAGTAAGACCCTGCTTCCTGACTTCAAAGCTTTTACTTATGAACTGTGCTACTGGTATAATAATGTTTTCATTCTGTAACAATTCCATGAATTTTTTCTCTGAAGGTTTATTTTCAAATGCTGGGATCATATCCTTAGCTTTATTGAACAGTTTGGCACGCAACTCATTATATTTGTTGCATTCCAGCAGAAAATGCATTTCATCCTCAATTAGACCTTTGTTACACATGTCACAAACCCTGTTGTTTAATGGGATTTTTTTATGACGACCCAATTCAATTTTGAGACTATGGTCACTAAGACGAAATTTGGTAAGCACACTACGCAGTTCAAAGTTTTTTAGCTTGACTAAATATGGCTCAAGTTTTAAATCTGATTTGATTAGCCGATATGTTCTTAGTTTGTTTTTCTCATTTGCTTTGGTGCGGTTATCATTATAGACCTCACCTTTCTGACTTTGAATGGGAGTAATTCTCATAAGATTCTCAGTCGCAATGTCTGTTCAGATATAAATCTTTCAGATTTAATAATAAATACTTCTGTAATTAGCAATTAGCACTGGAAATATGTTATAAAACAAGCCAGACAGATTGATAGGCATTCCAGTCCACACTGTCAGAGTTACTATGAAAAGAAAGATTTAATGATGGTACATGGAGAGCCAAATAGACGGGTAGTAGATATACCATATACTTTAATCATGGTACTTGGAAAGCTATAAACAGGTATATGACATCCTAGTCAGTCATTCAGCTAATTGCCTTCCTAGTTTGCAATGTTGTCAGTCACTTCATTGAATGGTTAGATTAAGTGTGATTACAAAACACAAAAAGATATTACAGCTGGTGATCCATTGCAATCCTCTGAAGAATATTCTATATTTGTGGCAAAACGTACAAACTTTGAAACTCAGTGTAATTAATCCATAAAATATGTTTTCATATTTAGTCATTTATTCATTCTGTACTTTTTTTGAATTTTAATTTCTTTAAAAAACATATATTGATGGTTAATTACAAGAAATGACAAAAGATGTACCTTGAGTAAAGGGACTATATGTACCTCTATCAAGGAATGCTATATTCTAACATATTTTTATTAATTTCCCATGTATTTTTTTTTCACTTATAATCATTGATAGCAGCATATGCCCAAGCACATCATAAAATTATATTTTTGGTGGAAATAGTTTGAAAGCTATTGCTCATTAAGGTACCTCTTAACTGATTACCGGTGTATATCATTTTATTTCAACTTGTTTGATGTAGAGCAGTAATACATGGGTATTGATGTTAACATGGTATATTATGTAAAGAGTGATCTGTAATACAATCAATACAGTTGATGTCTTGTATAAAAATTGACCAATACTGAAATGATGTATTTTGCAGGATAAGTACATGTAAAATAAGCATACACCCATGCATGTCATATAACATATACACTAATCTTAATCTTTTTTTGATATTGTTAATAGTCGAATGCATGTATGAAATGTGTGCAATCCTCCAAAGATGAAACACAAATGGCCAAAATGTTTGCAATAAAAAACTTTCGAAACATTCGGCATTCCTGTTCAACATATCACAAAGAGTTACTTGAATTGTACGTTTAAGATAAACAAAATCCACAACCAAACAACTAACATCTTTGTACTGGCAGTGTATTTTTGGATGAAGCAAATATGAAGAAAAGACTGGAAACCATTACTAAAAAGCTCTCAGTGAAATGTTAGCAACAAGGAATGTAACAACCTTATTCTCCTGAGTACAATTTACGTGAATAGCGCTTTGGCCAGAAATAAAAGAATCTGAGCAAAAACTTTCACATTCTGTTTCACCAAGACTGCCATTAATAATGGCATTGCTTCATTCCTTTCCTCGATGGCACACAATTTTTTTTAGCCACTGTGGAATTGATGTAGCCTAAAGTTTGATACAATAGCAAAAACCATGCCATGTGATGTTTGTATTCAATTTGTATTAGGAAAGTGACAAGTCTGGTTTACCATCCTAACTTGATATGTTTGAGGAAGTAACTTATTACCATTCCTAATTTGAGATGTTTGATGAGGAAGTAACTTACCGTTCCTAATTTGAGATGTTTGACAAGGGCATTATGACTCTTTATTTCTTGAAATGTTGAGAACAAAATAAGGTTTTTAGCAAAACCAGTCTCCTGTAAAAATGATCAAGTTGAACAAAATTATAAAAGTATATAAATAAATAACTGTTTTAAGTATACAAGGTGTACAATAAATAGAATGCAGTGGGACACCACATTAATTTAACACACACACACACACTCAAAAACATGACTGTGAAGTCATTGATTCAACATAAAATGTCTTTATAAAAAAAATTGGATATAGAATAAAAAATGCATGTAATCAATACAATAGACAAGCAATGACAGTAACACAATGTTACATGTTAAGAGCTGACAGAGTTACATACCAAGATATGATAGAAGATTGGCTTATGCTAGAATATAGTAAACAGTGCACAAAGAAACATAAACTATCAGCCATCATTAAATGTTCAAAAAGCAGGAGAAAAACAATCAAAAAAATGATGTCTGTACAATATATCTCAGTTTTACACAATTACATATATAAGACATACTAGTGATATTCATACTTAGACATTACTCATAGACACCATTCAGACCGAAAACAGAATTATAATAATTAGTAAGCGTGACACTACAAGTACCGGGGTATCTGCTGACAATAAATACTACTATTAATTAATACTAGTTTGTGGAAAATGACAAAAGTAAAAAAATAAGTCATTGTCTAGTTTCAAAGATGCAATATGGATGAGAGCATGTAATTTATAGTACTGTTGTAGTACTAAATGTTGATAGATACATGATGTATCATGAACTTCTAGTACACATCTGAAATTCATCTGAAGCAATGAAATTCTCTGATATGCATATGCACTGGTTGTTTTGGTACATGTATGTATGTATAATAACAATAGCTGCATATACATATTAGTGGTTTTGATTTGTCTTCAGATGAATACCGTCGTGTGTCCTGCAAACAAAACATTTTTAGTTTATCATAAATCATAATCTGATTTGGTCTACAGTATGGGGGTATTGAATAATAGTATTAAAAAATGTTTTTATCCATAATGCATCTTTGAAGGTGCAATCTCTATTGACTATGCTATGTGCATTCTGGATGTATTTTTGGTTTTCCATTGAATTATAATTTCTACATCTCCTACATACTGGGTTTTTACTTATACTTACAATGAAGGGTGCATCGGGACATTCCACAGCCACCATAGTTGCAATCACCAACAGATCATTCCTACCAAATACAATATTACATTAACTTAGATAATGTTTTAAATTTAAATATAAGTTTTGAAGAATTTATGTCATTAATAAATCAGTTCATATGAATACATGATAAGGTATGGTGCAATTGTAAATACACAAATACAACATTTACTTCTATGTTATCGATAAAGAGTCATTGTCTGAAACGTCTAGCTATTTTCACTAGTTACTTAGGACAACAATTACCAAGTATCTACATTAAATATCTACAGTACTGATTTTGAGTGGTTTTGTAAGAATGTACATGTACATGCACTTTTAATGTTCTAAGTGGAATAAAAACACAGGTACAAATGTCAATTTATATTTATCAAAACAGTATTTAAATAGCAATAAAGTCTTTTATGGCAAGCATATAGTTGAAAGTTTACCTTAGCTGTCTGTCATAATGACTGTATCCCTGAGTAATCTGATGACCAAAGGCATCTCTCAGAACACTGTGAATAAAACAAATGTGAAGATTTAAGAATGAAATCATTTGGAATACAGTGTGACAACACAGTTTTGTCCAGGGCAGTCTTACTGCCTTAATAAGTGCCTCTAAACATAATGTAAGTAAAATTACACACAATTACACAAAGTCATGTATAATTTTGAATTTTATTGATCCCAAACAAAAAATGTAGAGACATTGTAGTATGGATGTATGATGTTTTGTTACAATCTCTATTTTCTTGTTTTTAAAGTAGCACTCTTGAGATCATATTCCTAAAGTTTTGAGACTATGATATGAAATATTTGATTGTCTCAAATTGTGGCATTATTTTCAATGTGTCTGTCCACCTGTTACCCAGTAATTTGAAACAATCCAGCAAATTTCTAAATATTTCTTTACACATTTACACATTTTCAGACCATCAAATATCTCACATATTTCACACATATACCATAGAATAATTCACATAATTCAAACATATCATACAATCATATCACATAATTCACAAATATTCCATAGAATAATTCACATAATTCAAACATATCATACAACCATTTCACATAGTTTACACATACATGTATACCATTATTCTTAGAATAATTCACATAATTAAAACATATCATACAACCAGTTCACATAGTTTACACATATACCATTATTCTTAGAATAATTCACATAATTAAAACATATCATACAACCATTTCACATAGTTTACACATATACCATTATTCTTAGAATAATTCACATAATTCAAACATATCATACAACCAGTTCACATAGTTTACACATATACCATTATTCTTAGAATAATTCACATAATTCGAACATATCATACAACCAGTTCACATAGTTTACACATATACCATTATTCTTAGAATAATTCACATAATTCAAACATATCATACAACCATTTCACATAGTTTACACATATACCATTATTCTTAGAATAATTCACATAATTCAAACATATCATACAACCATTTCACATAGTTTACACATATACCATTATTCTTAGAATAATTCACATAATTCGAACATATCATACAACCATTTCACATAGTTTACACATATACCATTATTCTTAGAATAATTCACATAATTCAAACATATCATACAACCATTTCACATAGTTTACACATATACCATTATTCTTAGAATAATTCACATAATTCGAACATATCATACAACCATTTCACATAGTTTACACATATACCATTATTCTTAGAATAATTCACATAATTCAAACATATACAACCATTTCACATAGTTTACACATATACTATTATTCTTAGAATAATTCACATAATTCAAACAAATCATACAACCATTTCACATAGTTTACACATATACCATTATTCTTAGAATAATTCACATAATTCAAACATATCATACAACCATTTCACATAGTTTACACATATACCATTATTCTTAGAATAATTAACATAATTCGAACATATACAACCATTTCACATACTTTACACATATACCATTATTCTTAGAATAATTCACATAATTCGAACATATACAACCATTTCACATAATTTACACATATACCATAATGATTATTCTTAGAATAATTCACATAATTCGAACATATACAACCATTTCACATAGTTTACACATATACCATTATTCTTAGAATAATTCACATAATTCGAACATATCATACAACCATTTCACATAGTTTACACATATACCATTATTCTTAGAATAATTCACATAATTAAAACATATCATACAACCATTTCACATAGTTTACACATATACCATTATTCTTAGAATAATTCACATAATTCAAACATATCATACAACCAGTTCACATAGTTTACACATATACCATTATTCTTAGAATAATTCACATAATTCGAACATATCATACAACCAGTTCACATAGTTTACACATATACCATTATTCTTAGAATAATTCACATAATTAAAACATATCATACAACCAGTTCACATAGTTTACACATATCCCATTATTCTTAGAATAATTCACATAATTTGAACATATCATACAACCATTTCACATAGTTTACACATATACCATTATTCTTAGAATAATTCACATAATTCAAACATATCATACAACCATTTCACATACTTTACACATATACCATTATTCTTAAGAATAATTCACATAATTCGAACATATACAACCATTTCACATAATTTACACATATACCATTATTCTTAGAATAATTCACATAATTCGAACATATCATACAACCATTTCACATAGTTTACACTTGCAAGTGAATATAGATGGCTGCAGGGTTGTGCCCAGTTTTCCAGAGTGTGAATCCATTGAAATCCATTTTTGTCAGGCAAACCTCAGAGATTACAGTACAAGATGGAAGAATTGTCAAATGTGTCACCATCCTGAGAGGTCTTTCTCTGATGGTCTATCCCTAATGATTTTATGTTTCGTTTCATGTAAAAATTCATTAAAATTTTCTGTGGTCGCCATCACATGATTTTTATGAAATGGGGACGACTCATATAATATGTGACATTAGCCATGTGTAGGATGACTTTGTCCATGCAATTGTGTCTAAAACAGTATTTTGGTAAGATTTGGTCATCTTCATGTGGTTATATTTAAACAAAAAATGTTCAAAATCACAGCTATTACCACTTTAACAAAAAAAGGTTTGCAAAATACCAACATATTTACTATTCAAGTTTATAATAAAATACTTTCAACATTTGGTAATGTGAATGTTGTGTGTACCTAATAAATGCAATTACAGCAATAATCATTCTAACCTTATACAGTCTATATTGTTCAACTGTTTTGCCACTTCTGATTTATTACCATTCTCCAATAAATTCCATAGTATTTCCACAGATCTGAATAGTAACCTGTAATTAAAAACAACAATGGCAAGAGTTTTATATAGTTATGCATGACTTGACAAATGAGATCAACTGCCAAATTGACCACCAATGGTACATTTTCAGTTGCTGGTGAAATCTTGCTTGACGAGGCTTTTACTACAACAACCTGTTTCTATTTACTAGTCCGCTGTGATTGCTAGACCTATGCAAATCACAATCTTTTTTATCAAATTTTGTTGAAACCCTGAACATATGTGTACTGGTTGCAGTATTTCATGTATATTCTCATACAAAATATGATATAAATACTTATAAGTGAATAGTATATACTATGAGTAGACAGTCAACAATATTTTTTTCTATTAGAAGTGCATCTCCAATAGAGTAAACAAGATATTCATGATATACCACAATTACAAAAACAATATACAATTACATAAAAAAGTTAAAAAAATTGAATCAAACCAACCAGCAAAAATATAAAAAATAATCATTTTTACTATTCCTGGTATTTTTATATCTGCTGATTGGTTTCACCTCTGTTAAACCACGCAGTGTTGCATAGAAACGCTCCATATACATATTCGCTAGTGCTTGTTCATAACATGCATCTGTTCATTGTTTTGTTATTTAAATATTCACTGCAATGAATTGTTAAAATCAATCAGTTTTTAAGTTTTTACCTTCCTGTTGTTTCAGGGTCTAACATACGACTACAGATTCGACTTGCTGCATTGGCTTGTAGCATCTTATCACAGTTGATAGAAGAGAAAGCTGACAGATGTTGTAATGCATCAAGGACTTCTAATTTAATGTCAATTTCATCTTCTAAGAGAGCTAATGCCTGCAAAAGAAAGGTTTGAAAGTGTCTTTTTTTGTTTCCTAAATAAAAGCACATTACATGAGTGAGTTTGAATGTGGCCATCATATTCACTTAGTACATGTAGTATGAATCTGCATTCCCCATGCATTAAAAATGTTGCTAAGCCCCCTTATTTGATCTAATGGTGATTACCACAAATATATATATATATATATATCATATGAAAAGACTACCACTGTCTCAATATTAATTCTCACTCACAGCATTTACAATATTTACCTTGACTAAAGTCTCTGCCACATCACTTCTTTCAATAACAGCTCTGTTATATGACTCAGAAGCCTGTTTGAATCCAACAATTTGTTCATCAACTGCTTTTTCACTGTAAAAACTGAGAAGAGATTTACAGATCTGGTAGCGGACAGCATTGCTTGGTACTCTCATCAGGTATCCTGGAAAAAAAGAGTAACTTATATCAGCTGGCAGGTGATTACCAATTTTACAGATTCTATTATTGCAGTTGTTGTAATTATTGTATATTGTAGTATATTGATCTATGCTGCAACTAATATGTAAAGGTAGGTAGCAGCTTACATGCATTGGAAATGAAATTGCCTGAAACTTGGCTAAATTATTCTTCGTAATTAGTTGTTGAACCCCCCCCCCAATAGATGAATTAGTTTTTGAATTATGAAAATGACAACCAAAGTAAGACTTGTATATATAGAAAAATTTATCAAGTGACTAGTCATTCTTATGTAACAATTGCAATAATTAAGTGTTGCATAAAAATACTAGTTATGATTAGACTTACCAAGCTGTGAAATAGATTCAACTGCTATCTGAGAGTAAGCTGTCTCATCGGATGACTTTTCTTTCAAAAACGGCAAACTGGAAAGATAATTGTCAGAAATCATACAATTTATAATTAGAAATGAGATAACTTCTTAATGTTAGCTGAAACAGATGCCAGGACTACTGACGATTAGAATAATTGATTGAATTGGACATACCTGCATATTTTCAACACTTCACACATTGGTTCAATGTATTCTTCATGTTCACCAACTCTATCTGCACATACGTTCAAAATTTTAAATACCTGGACAAGATCTTTCATAAGCTGATTTGTGAATGTCAAGGAATAAAACACACTAATGCACAATCACATTCATCATTTATAAAAAATATCATAACTTTGACAGAATGCATAAGGCTTGCAAAATAAATGTGCATCACTGATGAAAAGATGTACCGGTACATTGGAAAACATTATTTAACCAATAAAAGTAGTTGAATGTTTAGTTGTAAAAAAAATAAAAAATAATAGTGATATAATGAAGGATACAAATCCATTTTTGAAGTGCCTTATAACTTTCCACATAGAATGAATGTGTCTCTCATAGAGACTTGCCTGGAATAGAGAAAGTAGACTGGATAATATAAAATAGTTAAAATAGTTGTGGCCACAGTGGTTATTGCACATGTACACGGGCCATTTGATGAATTGGATAGATAATCTTAGACAAGAACACGATATAATTCAGATCCAAGTACTGTAAAATATATTATTTTAGTGAAAATTAATTTTCATTGAAAAGACATGACTGCTTTGTATGAAACATGATGTATGAGTATGAGTTTTTTTTTTCATTCATTGATTCATTCCTTCAGCAAAAATAAATTCCAAATAAAAACTACAGTAATTTACAATTCTATAATAACATAAACAAAATGTTATCCTTTTCTGTGGGTGCTTTGAAATGTCAGCTTAGCATGTTCACATATTAATTCATGGTATGTCTTTGGTCACTGACAGCCAATTAGTATAATTTGTTTTAGCCAAACCAAAAATCTAAAAATTTGCACCTGGTGAAGAGTTGCAGAAGCCAAGACGATATTATTTGTCTCAAGCACAAAATAAAACTGATGAAAACATATTTAGAAAGATTTGGCCTTGAAATTGGTTGTCTATATATTGAAGCTCAAGGGGATACTTATACACATGGTATTATTTACTACTCACTGAATGGGGATCTGTTAAGAGTTTAACTGTTCTTCCAAGGTTCACTGGATATAACTTGATACCCTGCAAAAAAAATTACAACTGTATTTCTGAATCACCTTTTTCATGTAATATTGTTACTACAAAATGTGATATCTGAAATTGATACGTCCAGCTTATACTCTGAAATCCTCGAAACATATTACAATATTTCATGGATTGTACCAAACAATCTAGCTCAGGTATATTTAGTACATGTTACTGTTATTGTCATCATAAGTTACAGCATACGCAATGATTTGTTGTTACAAATTACAAATAAAAAAGACATTTCAAAGTTTTTTCAGAGATGATATAGGTTACTAAATGAAATAGTTGTACATGTACTATATATAACAAGACATAACTTGTATTTTATGCACTCACCTTGATTTATACAATACAATAAATTAAAACGTAAACTAAACACAGGATAGACAGTAGAGGGAAATTGAAATATGGATTTTAAAAATGTGTGTGCTCATATTCAATGGCAATTTAAATTAAATCATTAAATTTTATGTATTCCATTATAATTTGCCTTAGTATATATTCATCTATTTTCACCTAGACATTCCATTAATTGTACAAATATATTCTAACCACAATAAACGTGTGTTTGACACCAATGCCTTCCAAAATTGTTACTAAATGTCATATCTCATCAATAAGATTGCATTTATAGTTTTAAAACTGAGCGTATGCAACATCATGGCTCCTCCATCAACTACATGTATGAAGTGTTCCACAAACTTCAATGTCAGACCACACATGTATGTGTCATTCACAGTACATATTGTGGAGTATTTAGGTCTAAAGGAAATAATGAAATCTGCAGTAAAACCATCTTTATTTGTCCCATATCATATATAAAAGTAAACCTAACTATATTAATGAATCAGTGTCGGGGGTACAAAAGACATCGCATCACATGTTGCAAATAAAATTTAGATGTATGATTTTTTACATAGTTGTTTATTATGTATAAAACATAAATACATTCTAGCGACCAACAATTTGTACTCTCTTACGAAATTTTCCAGTTTGCCACCATCAATGATTTAAACGTTGTTGCCATAATGGCCACTAGGGAAAAATACAATTTGAGGGCTACAGATCTCTATATCCATGGAGACACTTGGGGTACTGTGTACGGATTATTGAAAATCGAATTAATCACACTAAAGTCGTGATAACCATATGAATACCTGTTGAATACCCATGTCTTCATCAGTTATTAAATGTCCCACAACTGGGATTGTTGTTTTCGGTTGAAACTGGGTCGCAGTCGTCATCTTGAGATATTATGAAGCGTACTTGGCAAGACACGTCGTCACAGTCCTACGTTTCAATACATCGAATGCGCGTACAATAGTAAGACTTTGGTATAAATGCCAAATTGGCGACAGGTAGAATATGATTGGCTGCAAATGTAGAAATATTTCGTCACGGCGACACAGTTAAAATTTTAACAAATCGTGCCGAGGAAAGAGTGTATTTAATGATCGCGATTTTACTCAATATACTTTCAGCTGACACTCCGATAACATTCTATTGCTCAACTTGATAATACAGTACTCGATTCCAATCCGATTCGGCCAATGTTCACACATCTAGATGAAACACCCTTGAATAGCGACGATCCCGTCAAAGCTACGAAATTTATCTGACCAAAACAGTCGCCATATTGGATTGGTTGCTAAGCGTGATGAAGTGCGCCCTCATGCCTGAAACGCTTTCTGATGCAGAACATGACGCAGAGAATGTATACTGTATATAAAAGTTAGATTGAAACGTTTTCATACCCGTGGAAACAATACAAATCTTCGTTTTTAGTATATGGTTTCATACATTCAATTACACACGTAAAGTTATGTTATGAAAATCACGGGGTTAAAGATCACATCTGTTTCGTAAGAGGTCACTTAATTTGGCTGTTCTGTCAATATTGAACCCCCCTCGTGACACTGCACATACAACGCTTTCTTTAGTGTCACGCCACGCATTTATATTGCCAGACATCGTCCGATCCGTGCAAACGCAAAATGAATACTGGACTGGGGTTGTTCACGTTTGTGGTGTTCACAAGAACTGCATATTGTTTGTGGCCATACTCATTCCATGCTTCCTGCAAAATTGACTGGTGAGTAAAGGATTCCAAGCGCTTTGCACTATTTTTGCGTTTTGAAATCCACTGTCATCGCGTCTTCCACTTCCTGTGCTGTCAATATAACCCCCCCCCCCCCCTTCCCATCTTCGGGATACCGTAAAACACGTCGAAATAGTTGCCTACATGCCATTTTAGCGAATTTGATGCCTGGAGAATCTTAATTTAGCTGTGGACCTACAAACACCATGATTATTATATGAGTGGTAGGCGAATGTACCGGCTACTGAACGTGGAGCTCCATGGACTGACCAACCTCATGTATGCCGACCCTAAATTAGGTCAATATTATTATCCAAGAAACGTTCCAAGCGCATGTGTTACGAACGCCATGATTTAGTCATTGCTCTACAAACACCATGATTTAGCCAAAGTGCCAACAATTTCCAATCTGATTAATCTGATGTAATATTATACGGCGTGTACTTTTATTTTATTAGTACTAATTGTTGTATTAATTTGTAATTTTTTATTATTATTACAAATCTTATGTTGTATTATTTTAACTATGGATTTTGTGATGTATATGAGAAAAATAATTAAATGCATAAAAAAAAAAACAATTAAAAAAAAAAAAAGCCCAAACTTATTTTAATCAGATTGACTTTATTCTAAATTAGTGATTTATTGAATAAAATGTGCTAGCTAAAAGGACCTGTTTTACAGTATGTGGGGGACGTAAATATTGATTTGTTAAATATATTAAAGGGTGACGGTTGTAGCGCAGCATGTGTTCGAATTTCATGTAAACAATGTATTTTACATGCGTTGTGTGTGTCGCTATGAGTCCCATATCAAACAGGACTGGACAACCACTGCACTTTAAGCCTTAGATAAATATCCCTACACTATTGTCCCCATGTGGGATATTTGATGAGAACATGTACCCCTTCCAGCTTCTTTGAACATGATTGCTATCCTGAGATTATAGCTATTGACTTAAAGCGAAGGAGTGTCATTGTTTAAAAACAAGCGTCTACCCATGAACCTTTGCATTCCTAGCATGTGTTGTTATTATCGCTTGGGACGCAATTCCTGCGTGTGAGCATGTGACGACCCTCCTGCCTTCAATAATGTTGTCCCACATATCCTAAGGTAGAATACATGTCAGGGTTTCCATTGACTTGTGCAAAATACGTACACTCTAGTATCATAACATGCATACACAATACTGTAAATAGGTTAATTATTCACTGGGTTTTAATTTTGCTTATTTCGCTGACGGGAAAATGCGCTAAATTAAAACCTAGTAAATATGTAAAATTTAGCATAAAACACATTATCTAAATGATAAAACCGTGAATTTAAAACCCACTGAATATGCCTGAAATGGTAAATCAACGAAATTTAAACCCAGTGAAAATTAATATACAAAGGATCAATTATTTCCTAGCTGTATTGTCTAATCAAGTTTATACAAAAATTACAGTTAAAGTCAATGTCTGCATTAGAATACCTAAACAGAACATTTATGATCAGTTGAATAGTATTAGTGATTCTTAAAAATAGAATCTCGGTGACATTGAGATGAGATATTTTTGTAAATGTTTTCTCTCTAATTTGCATACAAATATTTTACAGAACATGCATAATTTAATCTATATCTTAGTTCAGAAAACTAATATGATTCAGAATCATATTTAATTTGTGTGAATTATGAAATTTTTAAAATTTCACTGGTGTCTTAAGATGTAAACATTAACCTGCTACTGATACTTTTGTAAACTCATTACTCAGGTCGTTTGGTTTGAACTGCACACATGTAAACACTGAAATAGTTTCGCAAATCAAGAAATGGAAAGGACCCGATAACTGTGAGCAAGGTGGACAAAAGTGTTTATATGAGGTATGTTGATTACAATCTAAACTTACCACTTGCATTTCCTGCACCAATGTAGTTTTTGTAAAAAAAACATGTATTTATAATTTATTTATTTTTAGCTCTGACTAGTGGAAGCTGACATATTTACTTGCTTTCACTTGAATGTGTAGTGTTTCTGCAATTCAAGAAGCCAGTCCACTGGAGTGATTTGGGTATGTTTAGTCTAGTACAAGGCACTGCTTAGTCTTGGATATAGAAACATTGTTGCAATATTTTGTGTTAACTTGATCAATTGCTAAGCAATAATGTATAGCAATATTGTTAGCCAAACAGTGATGTAAATTGCAATATTGCCCAGTGGATGATAGTAAACTACAAATGTAGGTACAATGTAGCTGGAACATAATTATGATGAGTTCATATCATTCCTTGATTTTATCTGTTTATAATAGACCTAGCTAAACAGTAATTGTCTGAGTTCAGCTTTACCAGTAGTTTAGATGTTTTTGAATTTGAGTTGTTGGTGGTGCCTAGACCTATAGGTCAATCAGAGAGTTGGTGTTGCTGTCATGTTTAAAAGTAAACAGTACAATTTAGATAGTAAAACAAGTGATCTAATTTGGTGTGAAGCAGAGAAGAAATTATCCAAAGATATAATGGATCTATTCATTGGCTGCTTTGCATCTTACCAGAACAGTCAATAACCCCATAAAAAATATGGAGATAGATATTTTCAAACTGGGAAATGATATTTTGAAATATTCTTCTAAAGGGGATGCTGTTATCCTGTTAGGTGAATTTAACTCCAGAATAGGCTTAGACAATGACCACGTTGATGGCAACAACAGTCAAATTCAAAACCAGAAACAATTATGATGTAACTTCTGAATCTAGTGCAAACAAATTTAGCAAGAAATTAATTGATCTCATCAAAAAACATTAATATTATTCATTATTTATTAAAGTTCATGAGAAATATTTTAGATCACTGCCCAGTTTCAATGTTGTTATCTATCAGTGTTCAAATAGATAATGAGATTTGAAACAAATTTGGACCCATTGCCATCAAAATACATATGGAACGATCTGCTGAATTCATGATTTCATCACAAAAACCCTACAGTCATACTTGAGCAGCTACGTCATGTATCAGTGACTTCAAGGCTCTTCTGTAGAAAAAAAAATCCAAAACATTCCAAAGAGAAAACTGAGAAAATTGTTTACTCATAAATGTTTTTAACTTCGCAATGAGCTAAAAAAAATACTCTAAATTATTCCAAGATTACCCAAATAATCCTGTAATCCATAGAAGATATTTTGTTTCAAAAAAACTGTTCAAAGAGCATATTAAAAAAATAAAGAAAAAAAAGAAAGAAAGACACAGATTCAAAATCTGGAAAATTCTAATTTTTGGAAACAGGAATATATATACATGTAAGTACTACTGTAAAATCTGTATTAGAAGCTGTGGCTTCTATTAAAATGGTACAATGCAACAGAGGGGATGCGTCTTCTATTAAAATGGTACAATGCAACAGAGGGGATGTGGCTTCTATTAGAGCATCTACACATATGAAAAATGGTGAATTTTTTATTCTCAATTATTCAAAAATAATTCTATTAGAAATGCGGCTTCTAAACAATTATGTAAACAATTCAAATAACGCAGCAAAGAATTTGCCTATGGGTATTTCAGATGAGCGCACTACTATTCAATATCATTTTTGAATCTGGTGAGATGTCTGGATCATGGAATACAATCATGCTGTTACATAAATCTGGTTCAAAACATAACCCAACAAACTACAGCGGTATTTCTATGTCAAGCTGCCTCAAGAAAACTATTCACAAGCATTTTGAACACTTTGATAATATCATATTTAGATAGGAATTGGTTTTAAAAAGTGTTGAACTTTAAACAACAATTAAAGACATTTGTGAATAGATATCTGTATCATGAAAAAGAAATTCTAAAAGCACTCCATCTAAGGCCAAGAAATGTAATAAAATTTAAATTTGTTTTGACCTCAAGAAAGCTGTTGACAGTATCTGTCTGTTCAATCTTTTCATTAAAAACCTGCAAAATATGTTTGAGCCTAAAATCTGTGACATACCCCAACCATCCCTAAACAATATTAAGCAGTCTTCTCTATGTTATAGTCATGTTAAAATGATGATGGGTGATGAATGAAATATGAAATCAAGCATTGAAGATTTACATCTCAGTTTTTGTTTTGTCAGTTACATCTCAGTTTCTGTTAGTATTTACTCGGTGTATCAAAGCATACATCCAAATTAGCTATTTATAGTTATTCGATTGAAGTTTTCATTCAAAAACAAATTTTACAATTGTGTTAGTACAGGGGTAACAGTGAAATTGTATTACTAATGAACCACTCAAAGTAAATGCGGTCAAAGAGAAAATGGTGGATACAGCTATTTAAAAAGGATATCCACTTAAAAAGTTACCTACCGTAACTGGTTTAAAAAAAAATAATGCTCTATTCAAGTCTCACTAGATTCTGGTTAAATAACCACAACCTAAAAATGTAATGTGGTCACCATTATAGTGTACATGTAGCTGTTGAAGAAAGATTCTGTGAACACTCTGATGATATTGAACATGAACATTTCTTAATGTCTTGTAGACTTTACCAAATGCAAAAAAAAATAATAAATTCTTTTCAACTAAAAATAAATTTGCATTTATTATGGCAGTGTAGACAGGTCAATACCGCTTGCACAGTTCATATCAATATGTATGCAACATAGACAGCAATTATTTTTAAAACTGTATTCATTGCAATTGTAACCCTCTTGTCTTTTGAGGGTTGTTATGTGTTGAGAAAATTATTATATATTCTTTACTTTATTTTTTTATTCTTTATCCGTGTTTAAATATATTATAGTACAACCACAATATTTTATAGAGATGAAGCACCAACCTACTTATCAGTCCTTCTAAAAACAAACGTTCTAATTCGTAATCTCAAAACACCCATCAAACACAACTTCTACTTGAATAACATTAGAAAGTCATTTTATGGAAAACATGACTTCCAGAATCTTGAACAAAATTCTGGAACAATTTAACATGAAAAACTTGTGAATTATTTCCCATTTTAAAAGCCTACATTACAAGACCCATCAATACATTGTATCTTTCAATTTCTTTATTTGTTTGTTTGTTTACTTATTTCATTGTGAAGCACCTCTGAGACTTTCTGGAATTATGGTGCTAATTAAGTTACATTGATATAACCACACTGCGTATGTTTTAAATAACGAGTTACATTGATTGTGTTTCTCAGCTGATTTTTTCCAATGAGACATTCATCCAAGCAACTCATACAACTCCAGTCAAGAAATACATAGATGATATGACATTCCATTTACAAGTAAATCAGAAAACATGCTCTGTACAGGTAATGTACTATTTTTATATTATGATAATTTAGTCACACTGGATATGTATAAAGTGTGTAGACAAATGTCTATAAGAGGTCAACTTTACATCCGTACAGCCTTGGTGCATACATGTAGTTGCGCTATTCTTGTGGTAACCTTTTTCCCGCTTTTAGTAATAATTTAATAAGAAATGCCATGCCAATTAAAAAAAAAAAAAAATGTTGTACAGTGTGAACATTTATGTTCAGTGACATGATCACACATTATAGTGCAAAGGAAAAGCCAAACTAAGTTAATCCCATTGAACAGAGAAATATGGTTATTAGTACCCTGGTAGTTCTGTATCATTGAAACCCACGTCGTTAGTCTGTAATAATGGAACTATTTTCATTAAAATTCTGTTGTTCAAAATAAACAAATAATACCCGGTAGTTGTTTTTGTTATTGAAGGTAGTAAATAAAAATTATAACTCACAAAACTTTGGTTACAAAGTATATTTAATCAAAAACCGATGTATGGTGTACCCAGGCGAGTTTTTTCTGTACTGAAACACTGCATTGTATTCTATGCATGTCTCTATGAACACATAGGAAGCCATCAACGATTTCTCATTTCCATATCATAAAGAAAAATAATCCAGGAGAGTAACTCAAGTTCAAATAGTATTTTCATTCGCAATTGTTCAAGATTTTCCTTTATCAGGGACAGACAGTGCAATTTGTGGATTTTGCCTCGCTGATAGCAAAGTGTAACTTATTGTCAAAGCATCAAATTATTATAGCAAATGTATCCATTTTATGGAGATTGTTTACACTAAATATCACAAGTTTTGTTAAGAAACATGATTTTCATATTCCTACAAAACTTTCACAACCAAAGGAATTGTTGGTGGGTAATATTAAGTAAATTGCTAACAAAATTTGAGCATATTCAGACCTTTTTCATGGAGAAATCCCATGCATACGAACATACAAAGAACCTAGAACACTTTGCCGAAGTTCTTGAAACCAAAATTGTAATCCAACTCAGAAGCCAATCAACAATGCTTTTACAGTTATATGACAATTTTGATTTCAAATTCCCCAGGAAAGTGTTCTATATTCTTCATGTTATCAGGATTTTTTAATTTTACACCCCCCAAAGATGAATTTAGCCAAATTTTGTTAGCGATTGGCTTAATGTTGCCTTTGGGCATGAGTCAGTTTTGTCGCAGTGAACAGTACATATCGTCTCACCAGACCTCCCAACCACTCGTTCACCTATTGCACAATTTACGCATATATCCACTTTCTACACAAGTGCTGATTTAATTAACTAACTTGATGTTAGTCTGCTCATTCTTAAACTAGGCAATAAACAGATAAGGGGGTTTAGCCCACAGACCAAGCAGATTTCACATGTGTACCCATTTTGTCCATTCCTCTGGATGGACTGCGGGTTCCCGCCAGGGGGACGTCATCATTCATGCTTCACAGGCGAATTGCATTATGGGCTATTTCTCTATGTCTGTCCGCAACTCGCTCCCCCTCCAATTTTGCCTAAACCTCATGCCTTGTGTATTGAAGCATTATGCAGATAACAGTGCTTGATCGTCATATAAAAACAACCCAACTCATGTAATTCACTTAACATAACCTGAAAACTTGGGTTGTGTATGGTTCATGTAACAAGCATCTTTTATAGAGAATGCTAATGGTGCTATGTGTATGCATGTGTATTTAATAGTGTATGATATTTACAGGGTAATTCTGAGTCCAGGGTATGGTATGCTGTGCTGGATTATGGAACAAACTACTGTAATTTACACAACATTATAGAAGGTAACTAAATCATATCATAAACTTTATATATAAACTAAATATTTGTTTTGAATGTGAAAACAGCTTTGGTTTAATTTTTCCGTTCACCTCAAGATCCTTGCATATTGCGTGAAAGGCGCAAACAGAACGTCTGCCACAAAGATAGAACAATTTCTGTTTTTATAGCTCAATCTCGTAATGGTGATCTTTGAGCTCGAATATTGCATTGGGATACCTTTACTTCATAGAAATTAATAATCATCAAATGTGTATATAACATTATTAGGCATGGAAATACCCCAAAATGTACCCACGCGATGTTCAGAAGCCACTACGACACTATGCCCTTTGTTTGTCCCGTTTTTTCGTTTGATTTCACACATGACACGGGATCTCGCAGTCAACGGAAAATGG
Organism: Saccoglossus kowalevskii; assembly: GCF_978046115.1. Classification (NCBI taxonomy): domain Eukaryota; kingdom Metazoa; phylum Hemichordata; class Enteropneusta; family Harrimaniidae; genus Saccoglossus; species Saccoglossus kowalevskii. The sequence continues at coordinate 6,947,077 of NC_140647.1, read as the reverse complement.
TCTATTGAAGTTTGATGTAGTTATAGAAACTGCTGTATACACCAATCAACTCAAACCATTAGTCTGATCAAATACCTCTCCTTTGAAATGATTTATTGTCAGCCAATTAAAGAGTGCCTTACTCAGAGTGATATGTAACACAAGTTATGATTGGTTCTGAACCTACATGAATGCGCTTTGCAGATAGATAATTAACAGATGTAGTTAGAAACAAAGTACACAAATCGTCTTTTAATAAAATAGAATGAAGCCTCTACAAACTGACATCTGATATTTGTCAATTTGGATTATCCTTAATTGACAGACTAACTCCAGCTATATTTAGTGTATGATGCATCTCCATGGTATCAGATTTTGCAAAGGATTATGGGATAAATGTTTTAGTAGTTTTTTAGAAGTTTATTCATATAGTGAACTCAAATAAAAAAACTATTACTAATGAAACTATACTGTTCAGAATGAAAACAATGAAGGATTTCTCAGTTTAGGCTTGAATTATAAAGACTAGCGGACATCTTTTTTTGAAACTTGCTATAACAGACTTGAATACGCCACACAACATTAATCCAATTAAATATTCACTTTTTTTAACTTCATATATCAAAGATTCCCCCCACCATTCGAAAATATGCCTAGCCCCCGTTTTAGGCCCTTTATATATAATATGCTTAGATCAATTCACTGAACTCAGTATTAAGATACTCAAAATAATGGTGGCCTCCACTGTAACTACTAACAATAACTACTATTGCACATGCACGCCAACAATGTCATAAGGAAAGTTCCAATGGAAAAGTTTATATGGAAATATGGCAAATAGTTAACATGGAATCCCAGTAACAGCATGTAACCCAGCATTACATTCATACATTAAGAGTTCATTACACTGACTGGTCTTTTATGCAACTGAGGTTACACCAAAAAAAGAGGTTAGTCACTCTTTACAAATTGTGAAGTCCTCCATTGTTTTAATTGTGGACGCTGTCACCACACACATAAAATGTCTTCTTAAAACTGATTTAAATTCAACCAAAACTTTTTAGTACTGTGATATGGAAAATAATAAAACTTGACTTTGAATGAGTTGAAATCGAATACACTTGCCTATCACTACAGATATAACAATGAAATTGTTACAGAAAATTGCATTGCTTGAAAACTGAAGAGGTTTCATGTTGATGTTAGCTTGGGGCTATATCATATGCAAAAAACCAATATGGAGAAAACGCATTTCTGCCCTATATTTACGTCTAGTAGAAAATGTACATGTACTTGTTATCACAGCAGTGCTGCTGTAATTTATTTCTTAGACAATCCTGGTAATATCAAATTTTAAAATTTTTCGGATCATTTATTGTTTATATCCTTTTTAGTTATATTCATTTATTTACGTCTTCCAAGTGGTATTGATACATTGGTAGAGGTTGTGATGTTATTATCAACAATTTGATCATTGTTTTTTTTAAAGGTGCAGGTCTTGATAAAGCACCAGGATATAGTGAAGACACCGCTGATAAAATATGCACCCAGTATACATCAGCCAACTGTGAAGTTTACTAAACATGGTTACATATCATCAATGCTGTTCTGTATCACAGAACCAACAAAGTATTTTGATTTTATTTAAATGTATGCTCTTATTTTCATTCTTGTGGTTGAGATTCGGGCGTAGACTTATCGTCTCGTAATGACAGATAAAACCTCAAATAATGATTTGTGTTTATTCAGGGCTATAGATAATTGTAACATTCTTCCAAAGCATTTTGATACTTTTTTATGAGGCCAGCAAATAATGGCTTATATAATTTTGCTTAACAGTTGTTCCTACAGTGTAACTGTAGATATTACAGCCATGATTATTTTGTGCCTTTATATAAGTCTGATCGAGATATAACATATTGATGTAGGATAAATGTTGTTTTTTGATGTAAGTAAGTAGACTTGCTTGCAGTCTGTTGTGATTCCATTGAAAAATTATTGAAAAATAAATATAAATTGCGTAAACGAGGGGTGAACGTGAAAGTCATGTTACCACGAAATCCTGAGAGACTTGCCATCAGTGTAAGCACCCTCGCATTACCGGCCAGATTCGGCTCGTTTACGCAATTTATATTTATTTTTCGAGAATTTGTCATCGGAATCGCAACAGACTGCAAGCAAGTCTAGTAAGTAAGGTCTATGTAAAACTACTCAAATTACATGCATGCAAAGAATTGGATGGCTGCTGAGAATTTGATGAGTTTCAAGCTTAAATCACATGCATAGTATACATTTAGGATAGTACTTATTTATCTTTGAATTGTCAATCTTGTACGTTTAACAAGACAAACAAAACTGAAATGAATGCAATTGTAATGTTGTACGAATAGCATCATCATAGCATCATGAAATAAACAATTTGTACTGACGCAAATGTGAAAGATATTGTCTCTGGCTGATAGTGTGGCTTTACAAATATAAACCCCATAGTTAGTCCAATGATCTTCAATAGTAAAGTTTTTGTTCATCATTTTTAGTCGGCATTTACTGGGAAAGTTGCATCTTTCTGTTTTTCAATCGGCCCCTGTTCACTATTTCTAAACAATGCCTAAATACCAGAAAAGTTTTTTTTTTTAGAGCAAGGTTGTTCCTGCATGATCCAAGTGGAAAGGACAACTTTCAATCGCTGTTTAAAAATGGGACTCTGATTTGAACCAAGGATTTCCACATCAAGCTGTATGGATGCATGGTGTTGTGTTGAAGCAGTATTGTTTATTGTCTGAATATGATATTGCTTGTGTAAGATCACAAACTTTAGCTTCATTTAATCACTGCATGAACATGGCAGCCATGTTGTAAACACTCCCTTACATATTGCCTGTGAGGGCGCACAATACTGGACATTACAGCTTGATTACTGTAGCAATTTTTTTACAAAGGTTAAAAGGCAGATTCCTGGAGATAATGCACCTTTTGAGTCGGGGAGGGAGTACTCGCACATATTCAGGCTCACACACCCACCCCTAAAAATGTTAACACTATATTATGAGCCGAGTACTCTGTGTATTGAGTCGCACGAGTACTTTACCTGTGTTAATGCAATTGAATCTGAGCTGTCAATGTTTGGTTTATGTTTTGATTGGTCACTTTTTTGTTGATTTATAAGAATTTTTTTCATCCAATTCACAAGGTTTTGCTGAAGCTGACCATCTATAGCGTTCACAATGTGATGACTGAATTAACGAACCTAGTAGTTTTGCCTGGTATAATTTTACTTGAATTTAGACATTTATTTCATTGCAAAAATCATGGTAATCTGATATTTAATAATCTATGATCAAACATGCATCGTAGCTCAATGCATACAGTGTGATTAACCCCAACAAGTTTTAAACTGGTTGTATTCACATTTTTTGTTCAAATTTGTTTTCAGAAATTAATTATCTGAGCGCTGATAATTTATTTTTCAGAGTTATGCATTTGTGTCTTAAGGTAGAAGCCTACTCATAAATTAAAATACCCAGAATTTATTCATTTTGCAATAAAATGTACTTCAATATCTCAAAATTTAGCCTGGTGACATAGGCTGAAAAAATCATATATTATTAATGATGGAGTACTTTTTGTTCTGAATTATTTAAAAAATTTGGGTTTTAAAGTGTCAAAAAATGCAATTTTTCTTTAACACTGTTCTATGGAATTGTTCTAAAAATAGCAATTTTCAATAAATATTAGGACACGTTTCTCAAAGCTTAACTGTAACACACAAAATAATGCCATTTCATTGTACCATGGGACATTAGCTTCATGATTGTACATAATAAACTAATGAACATTGTCATGTGATTTATGACCAATTTTGTCAAAAATTATGACTTGGCTTCTACCTTAAAAAGAGCATACATGTAGTACAGTATTTTAGCATGCCCTACATATACTTTATGATGCACTATATTTTGGGATAGTGAGTCATTATATAATCAAAATGATATTTTTAAATACATAACATGCATTGTTGTACCCAATTGATGCTAGAAAGGACCCAAACAATGTAACAATACACATATTGTATGGATGAGCACCCACCTGGACGCTCTCATTAAACCTTGTTATATGGAAAGTGTGGCCATTGAAGGGTGACGCAACATGATTTAAACTGAAACATGCTACCTGAGGTTCTGATAGTCTTTGTCTATGTGAATCTTGACAGGGAAACATTGGAAGACTGGTAACGCGACTTTGCGCGCACTCTCAAATAAAAATATCACTTTTTACCAAAAATTACCAAAATATTCACCAAAATTAGATAATTAAAGATATTACAAAATGTACAAATCTGAGGGAGGTCCATATGTAGTACCTATATATGTAATATCAAAGCAGTTGAACTTGTGGTTTTTCAGGCTTGTAGTTTTCAATAAGTTGAAAAACTAAAACATTGACACTGACAATCACTCGTATGATAAGCTCCGCTCGACGGCGAAGCTAAAAATGATTGAATGAGTATAATATGCTAAAATCCTGACTTTCAAGAACTCGTAAATGTTTCACGTGTTGTATGACGCACATGCTGTGGGGGATACTTTCTCGTAAAATAATAAACTTAGTATATAGAATCACCAGTCGTTTCATACCAAGATTAGTACCGAGGCTAGCCAAATAAATTAAATAATTCAGTAACTAGTCAATACATTAATTTATTATTTTTCACAGTAGGAATGTCTAGTTTTGACGTTTTTCGTACTGTTTTCCACATTGGTTACCGAATTTCATTTCATTACCCAGGATCCTCCTCAGTTCTTGCCATGGCTCAGGTGATTCTATTATCACAGCTACTAAAAATGTGAACAACAGTAGGTGTGAAAGTCAACGTTTTGTTGCCCTCCCGTTCATTCGAACCACAACCTCTGTAGTAGAAGTGGGCAAATAACATTTGGAGATAATTGCTTGTCCACTGTCCTGACCATAGTCCTTTAAGATGCATGTTGGCAAGTACGCAATAATTTTCCTGATCTTTCAGCTGAATTGTTCAAGGAAAGACGCATACCACATTATTAGAAAATACTTTGATTAATAAATTGGTATTGCATCATGATATAGCAAAATCAATAAATCACTATTCGAGGGGCATTGATTACACACATACATAAATGTACTTCAACTGTGGTATTGCCCACTGATGCGCTACAACAAACATATGGGATATTTTCCTTTCGACTGTGTCAAACTTTTTACGCTCCACCTTCAAGTTGACAACCACCACCACGAATTTGTAGTTTTATAAAGATCACTAACATACAAGTAGACAGGCGACACCAATCTGTTTAAATTAGTGTTGAATAAGACTGCCACATTGTCAACAGTAACAAAAAGCATACAAATTGTGTTTACATTGTAGCACGTTCGTATTGATTTCAAATTTATTGAATCATGTCAATTTGAATGACTTATTGACACAATATCAAGAGTTTCACATAAAAACAGATGGGAATGACTCCACATGAACTCAACATGTATGAAAACATTCCTTTATTTCAGTTATAAGATAATATAAAAATATTGCATAGTTAAATACTTAAAATACTGCCAGGATGAAGAATTATGTTCCACGGTGCTCTGCATAATTGAATTCTGTGGTGCAAATTTCGCTACAGCTATAATTTTCATAGATAAGCACCCAAATTTTAAATAAATCACTTTGATTGGTTAAATGTAATGCATTTGATGCAATTCACATGTTCAGCATACACTACTGATTGCAAATTCTATATAAATACACAAAACCAAGATATCTATTCAGTTACGATATATACGCCTTTTGCTACAATGTGGTAGCACATCAACAGTGATGAGAGGGCAACGGCACAGAGGAAATTGTATATACTAGAGATCATAGTTGCATAGTGCTTTCAAATCCCAAGAAACCACCATTCATCTAAATAAATTTCAAACTTAACCCTCCAGTTAAGCCTAATCTCAACAAATTTACTTTCTGGATTAAAATAACAATGGATAACAAAAGATAGATTAACATTGTAAACAACATAAACAATAGTGTCCCATGATTCTTTGGTGCAATCCATGGAATTGAGCAGTTCCCCTTTAACTATCAAACGGGAATTGTAACATGTAAAAGTTGTTTTCTTCTGGGACGCTTTGCTTGTATGAACATGTACAATAAAAAATGCTCTTAATTTCTTTCTTGTTTGTGTAAATAGGAACATTCGGGTATCTCATCAAATTGTGCCAGTAAATACGAGTTTGCAACATCTCCTGGTAATACATCGAGTTGCTTTTTTCATCTAGTAACTGCTCATCTTGTATTTTCTAAAAACATTTATAACTCACTGCAGTACCTACCTAATATATCGATACATGTTTTAGGCACAAAATGTACAACGGTAGTCTAGTTGTCTGCATAATAATGTTAATCACATAGATGATATGCCAACAACAATCATTCATTCATTTTGCATTGCTACTAATGTTATCAAGTTTCACCTACACCCAGCGAGGTTTATGGTGATTCGTCCTTTCGTTCTGGTTGGTCACGAACATCCTCTGGCAATTGCTCTTTTTCTTGGGCATCTGGCTCGACATCGTGTTCTTCAGCTTCAGTTTCTGGTGAAGTCTGCTTTTCTTCAAAATGGCCTTCCAAACCAGTTTGTTTCTCTTCGGGCTGTGGTTCTTTTGGCTCCACTAATGTCTCTGGATGTTCTTGACTGGCTGCCTCACCACCTTCTCCTTCACTTCTTAGCAAATCACTCTGTTGGTCAGGTGTCTCAACTTCAGATGTTGCTGGTTCATTCACCATTGGAACATCATCCATCTGTAAAATGTCTTCATCTTTGCTCTTTTCATCCTCTAGTGGGTCAACATCAGCTTTAGTATCAACGACCTTGCCAGTGTTTTTTTCCTGATCCCCAGCAGGTGTAGATTCTGATGACGCTTCATACTGTGCCTTTTCATCCACAATGCTGACCAGCACATCAGGTGTTGGTTCATCTTCATCTTGTGGTGTTTCCTCATTGCCTGATGTAGATACCGGTTTTTGATCACTGGTAGTGATTTCTGGGGAAGCTCCACCTCCAGCTAGTAGTGGTGTTTGTTCACTGGGCTCATCATCAGCACCAGCACCAGATTTTGGATCTGTTTGATAAATTTGTTGATAACCACGGCTACGTTTTCGTCGTACAGAACAGTAGTATATAATTGCAGCCAACACAAAGAAAAGTATAATAGCCCCAATGACTATTATGATCCTAGAAACGAATATAGACAAGATGTGGAATTGTTAATAAAACATGTTACTGATCTAATAAGCACACTACCAACAACTCTATCCACAGTTGATGTAGTGTATCTTTGAGTCATAGTGTATGACTATATTTACCAAGGCCATGTTTTGTCTTGCCATTCTTTACTGCAGCATTGATTGTTCCCGCAGCAATACTCCGAACTGTCACATCTGGAACAGAGACATGTAATGAAACAAACAATAAGATAAATTATTTGACAATTCAGGATGCTATCTGAATTGTATGTAATTGTAAGGCTGATGATCTTCTAACACTGGCTTGGGCTTATATTTAACATGAACATCGTGAGAATTGTATTCCTATACCCTTCACCGGTTTGTATTCTTAATTAGTATTCGTCACTGAATATACTCTATTGTCACAATAAAAAGTAATTAAATACTAACTAATATGTGATGTATATGCAACATAGAGGCATGGCATGTTGCATTGATCAATTCTTTCATACATGTGGCACATGTAATCCATGTGGTAGCATAGAGCACATGGCGTATTCATGTATCACAAAGCTGCATCTCACAAAAATCATTTGTGGGTCACCATGACACACAAATGATGCGATATTTTTATGTTTCATTTGGCTACAGATTCATAAGGTTTTATATTTCCAACAACGGATTAACTATTATTGACATACGCTGTGAGATAACTTGTCTCTAGTAAACCAACTGTCTTATGAGTTGCCCATTCCCTGATGCAACCACTTCCCGTACATTAACCTGACGAGCTATCTACCTATAACAACCCTGATAGACGGAACCCGCACTGACATGGTAGAGAACCTAGGCACAGTCTCTTGCATCATAACCCATAAATTGCAACAGTTTTCGACAGTGTGACCTTTGCCCCTACAGGAAACACAAATTATAACATCTTGTTGTGATGGTCGTCCAGGAATGTAAGCGCCATACTTTGGGTGGGATCTCAAATTGCTGTCGCACTGTGGATGTGTATGGATTTGTACTCAACTGGGTGTGGTGGTTTGGAGAAGTTGAAACCTATTGTTCAGGTAAAAACAAAGAAAGTGAAATTCACATGCTGAAGGTGAATTACAATTAGTTTAGTCAATACTGACACAAGTTTTCTTTCACTGTATGTCAATACCGGTAATAGTTACTCTGTTGGAAATATAAAACCTTATAAATCTGTAGCCAAATGAAACATAAAACAAGCCATGGATGACACAGTCCCCGTTAGTTATTGAATTTAAGATGTATAGTTTTGTTAGTCCCCGTTCAGACTATTAATTTGGGTCCATCCGTCCATCTGTACATACGTCTGGAGCTATATCTCGGACACCCATTGACAGATCTTGCATATGACTGGCGGCCATTTTGGATGTAAAATTTGCTATTTCTGATACCTAAACGTGTCCGCAGCTGTTTCTCAGAGATGACTGGGCTGATTTGGATCAAAGTTGGTATTGATGATCATACATATTGGGTTGTAGGTGCACGTCATTTTTTTTTCGTGATTTGAACAAATATGGCTAACTGGTGGCCATCTTGTTTTCATGGTACCCATGCTACTTTCTCTTGAATGCCATGAACGTTTCTGTTTAAATTTTGTACAAAGATAGTATACCAAGAGATACAACTACACCATTATTATTTTTGTGATTCGATTAAATATGGCTGACGGACGCCAATTTGGATCAAAGTTGGTATGATGATCATACATATTGGGTTATAGTTGCATGTCATATTTTTTCTGTGATTCAAACTAATATGGCTGACTGGTTGTCATTTTGTTTTTCATAATACCCATGCCTACTTTCCCATAAATGCAATGAACATTTCTGTTTAAATTTTGTACAAAGACAGTATACCAATAGATACATCAACATGAACATTATTTTTATAATTTGATTCAGTATGACTGCCCAATGTCCAATTCTCATGTAAAAGCACTAAATAATATCTTTTTACAAATCCATCTCCTATTAATGGTTTCAATCTAATCTCAATGACTTCATCAGCATCAAATTGATATGTCAAACCAACAAATTTTGGACGGGGACTGTCATTAACAATGACTTGTTTATAGTAATATAGCTGGAATATAAGCATGTCAGAAATATGATTATGATGATTATTTAACATTAAAATGATTGACATTTGTATCTGATCGTCAAACTAGTACTTGTCCACATTGAGAGATATTACTCTGGAACAGCATTAATTAAAATTAAATCAGCCATTTTGATTCACATATATATCTATAACATGATGTATAATGAATATTTAAAATTTGAACATAATCAGTCAAAGCATGTCAGAGATATGGCACTAGAACCACATTCATTAAAACAAAATGGACGCCAGTTGGCCATTTTGAATCTCATCCGAGAAAAAACAGCAGAGAAATGCTTAATTTTGATGATTTTTCAGTACAAAAATGGCTGCCATTTGGCCATCTTGAATCAGATCGTGAAACAAATTGATGTGCATATGTATAATGTTATGTAAGATCTATGTTTGAAGTTTGATTGTGATTGGTCCAGGCATTTTTACAGGACCAGATGCACGCACGGAAGCACAGACACACGAATGCACAGAGGTCAAAACATAAGTCCCCGTTTTCGGACTACGTCCAAGCAGGGACTAAAATATTGCATCATTTGTGTGTAATGGTAACCCACAAATGATTTTAGTGTGATACAGCTTTGTGACAGATGAATGCGTCAATATTGGTAACATATAAAATAACGAGGTATAAAAGTTATGACAATTCTGGACACCGCGATATTTGCATCAATCACGCAACTGCAATAGATCTGTTGAAATTGCACCTGGATGCGCCCCTGGATCCGCCGCTGTAAACGATATATAAATAAATAGTTCTATGAACTACATCAACAGTGCCACAGCATGAGCGTTATTAACTAAGCACACGATTGGAAATAAAATACAACATGCACATAATATATTAAAACAATAGTACATACGGTGTAACTGTACAGTTGTAACAACATTCATTATCACCACAGCAATATTGATCTTTTTCACATCTGAAATGAAACATATGTATAATAACACATTGCACGGCAGGTAACAGTTTATAATGTTAGTATAATAATTCAATAGACGTCACAGTGTTACATCCATAATGATACATTTACCAACTCAGTTTTGATATAGTCTTCCCAGTTAGAGGACAGTGGTTGTTGCGCCGCGCCACTCATGCGCTACATTTGTGTTGATAAACATTCATTTTCCCACAATCCGCTTTTCTAATGGAATCCCAAGTACATGTATGAGTTTCGCTCTGGATGCCACTTACTTACTAATTTACCACCGGCATCTCCTTCAATACCTTCAAATCATCAAAAATTTGGTAACATTTCACTTTTAATCGTTGGTGTGCCCAATAGCGACGACTACATGCAGTAATATAACAATTTAACACAAAAATTGCAGTTGCAATGATTTTCTATTCATGTATGGTCATAACAGATTCATCGTACACTTAGTATGTATATTTGTAATTTATGCATGTGTACAGTCTGGAACTTCATCGATGATATATCATTGCATTTATTTCTGTTATTTCCCGTCGAATCCAATGAACGACTCGCAAATGCATCCATACGTTTACATAGCCTGAACAGAGTTAAAAGGGGACACGCAATAATTATAGACTAATAAATGTACATCTGAATAACACGTAGCATGACAGATTTTGACAAGCATAATGATATACTAATTAATAACGCAATAACATATGATGGGAAGGTATGATAATTCAATCGATTTGGTTCAAATGGTGTATATACATGTACATACACAAGCACAAGGTACTTTGTGCCAACCACACTCGCAAACAGACATACCATTGTTTAGTCACACTCAATTCACTGTGAAGTGGTGACAATGAAATTCTGCAAGCGATAGTGAGATTTATTGTCACAAGCAAGGAGTTAGAGAGTACTATTTGACCCGAGAAAGATTTTAGTTTCCAATACGTTTTAGGCCAAGGCTATTTGAGAACTAGTTTGATGAAATCCAATTGTTTATTTTGCCTTTTGCAATGTGTACATTTTTTAAAGAATTTCTTATTGAAATAAATTCAACTCAACAGCATTATCAAAAGATATACCGATCGTTTGTACTTTCCAAACCATTGAAAGAAAAGGCATTTCGTTATCGCATATGTTATATAACATTAGAGTACAAATCAGGCATAGAATGCCACCAGTTTCCCAATTAGTTTATAATTAGTTCAACTTCACACATGTACATTTCATTTAATATATGTAGTTTGTATATGTATATACTGATGAATAATATACTGAACAATTGACAAGCCTTAACAAAATGAGCCCCCCCCCCCTCTCCCGCACACACACAGCGTCATAACAAGCATGGGCCCGTTTTGGGCTGCAATATTTTAAATAACAATGTTCGGTGAGCATTCGCCAAATAAACAATGTCAAAAATATTAAAAATATCATTCCTTTGAAATCATGAATGTTCATTCTACATTCCGTGAATATTTGACCTCATCGAAAATTAACTTCTGCATGAACAATACGCCAAACGTCCGCACACAAACGTGACACGAAATTGTCATAGCGTAAATAGAGTTATATTTATATTTCATGCAACATTACATTTACAGTGATGGTGACATAGACTCCGAGAATTTTAGCAAATCCAAACATGTGCGGGTGGCAGCTCTTTTGTTAAGTCCCGATATGAATGAAACTCTTCCACCTGGGTCTAGTCGAGACTATATAATTATTACAAACACTTGGGTTTGTTCGTTCGTCCATTCATTCATTGTTTGACATATTTGCCAAACATAGTTCTTAAAATCTTTTGAATATATACATGAACCGATAACTAGTTTAATTGGGTTTGTTCGTTTTATCATAGACCCTCTAACTGTTAGAAGGTCTGTGGTCAATGGATGTCGTAGCTAGTGTATACTGTACGCTAAACCAAAGACAATAGAAAATGTCTTTGGCTAAACAAACGACCTTTGATCCACTCCTGAATACACGCGTACTAACGTCAGTACGTGAACTACAAATTGAACGTTAATCAAAACAGCTGGTATTATATTAACTCTGATCAGGGAGCTCCCTGCTCTGATCAAGCAAGACGTTAGATCGAAATCTTATCAAAGGATTAAAAAAGGGTATCGTAAACGAGCACACCTACCGACCGGGGTCACATGTCTGGCAGCTGACCTAAAAAAGAGGAATGTCAATTAAGCGGCTTAATAAATGACGCGGTATGCGAACTTGTTTCTATTTGTCTCAAATCATCTACAAGTATCGAATAAATATACATGTATACACAATAAACATATAATTGTTCAATATGATGACAGTTACAGAATGAATTCCTGTCTGTTCGTGGATATATTGCAATGGTGAACGCATACGGCATGCCAGTAGAAGGCGTACCCACCTCAAGTATAAATATGTAGAAAAATACGCCGATTGTAAGTGCTGGAACGGACAGTTTGGTCATGATTTAGAAAATACGTGACGATATTCTGTCATGTGTTGCTCCCGTATTTGCCTAGTCAGCTGACCCAGCGTACCCACGTGACTAGGTCATGTGTGTGTCATGAGACGAGGTCATTCACCAGACAAATGTAAAACTGCGAGTAATTATGCAGTAGATACTGATAACATTTATTTATTAACACATAACAAAAAAGGGTAACAAATCAGATATAAAATAACTTCATGAAAGAAAAAAAAACATAAAGCAAAGATATTAAGAAAAAAATAATATTGAAACTACAAATGCAAATACTGAAATTTGTCTTGAAAAAAAAATGATTAAAATTTGTATACACGGAATGTGTTACTGGTTTAGTTTATGAGGTGCTGCTGTCTTGTATTAAAACAGTTTTATTTAAATATTGTGCTGAAGGAATTGACAGTAGAACATGGGAACACAGTGATCTGTCAATGGTAAATAAACTGAAGTGGATTGGTTTGTGTGCTGCAGTTCCAGCAGTACTTATAAAAAAGGGGAAATATCAATTGAAATGAACAGATACCCCTGGAAGAGGTATCTAAAAATACCCTGAAAAGAATGTTCATAAGTAAAATATTCATGAAACCTGCCAATGAAAAAAACATGGAAAATATTCTAGATTTGAGTATAAACTGGAATTTAATGTACAAAATGATCACAAAACTAACAATAGAAACAAAAACTAGAGAGTTTCAATTTAAATCATTACACAGCATATTGTATACAAACTCCCACTTAAATAAGGTCCATCCTGTGTGCTTCCCAGAAAATAAATGCACTTTCTGTAATCAACACCTAGAAACACTTGACCACCTTTTCATGTCATGTAAATTTGTAGAGAGCCTCTGGCAAGATGTGATAAAGAATCGCTTCAATTGGATAAAGTACCAGGTAAGCTGTGTGCAGTTTTGGGAGATCCGGAATACAGTTGGCAAATTAACTTTATTAGTTTGATGGTGAGAAAACATATTTATTTCTCAAAATATAAAAGTACCAAGCCAACTTACCAAAACCTAATGCATTTATTGCGGAAACATTTCCAAATTGAAGGTCAAATTGCTAAACAAAATGAAAAGGAAAATGCACACTACGAAAAGTGGTCTCTCCTGATTCCTTACATCATAGAATAAATAATGAAATGTATGTATATGACGAGTTTCAATTTAAGTTAGAAATGTATGCTATTATTGAACAGCCCAAATAAAATTGCTTAAATACAAAAAAAAAAGAATTGACAGTTTAGTAGACTATACGTCATAAAACGACTGGTTGACGCATATTCTATCAAACAAATTCATTTGTTACGTCCACGTTACGGGATCTCGGCACGTGCCGAAACTTTTACCCCTTCATTCTTTGGAGAGGGAATACAGCAGTTGCTTTCACGTTCGTCGGGATCCACTCGGCTCGTGGCGAAATCACGCCCCCATTCGTCGATCTGTTATTTGAGCCAAACATGGACAACGATGCGCATATGATGATAATAATAATTGCTATATTAAAATTAAATCCATTGGTTGTTATGGTATTTATTACGGATCATCGTGCACATGAATTGAAGAAGATTCGAAAAACAATTATTGTTTACGTAAATAGAAAATACCGGTTGCAGCAGCACATAAATATGCATCGCTACATCATTACTACATCACCCGACCATATATAGCTGCACTTCCCTCCATCGTCATGCCGTACTAGTATGAATCAATATGTGTTCTCTTAAATTTACCACCGAGGGGGTGATTTCGGCTTGTGCCAAGCGTTCGGGCAGCAAATTTCGGCACGGGCCGAGTTTCGATCCCAGGTATCTATTGGGACCAAGATAGAGTCTCGGCGCATGCTGAGATCTCTAACGTGAACACCGCTCATGTCAATGAGACACGAACAACCTTAATGTATGTAAGGAAGACCATAAGCTATATCTTAAGTCTTACAATAAAATACAATTTTGAAGAATACTTAACTATTCTGAATCCAAAACAAAGAATTTTAGCAGCCAAGCAATCATAACTTAGCTACTAAAAAGGGGAGACATACTAATACTAAAACACCTTTAGAAAATAGAATTTGTAGTCAATGCTCATTTCAAGAAATAGAAGATGGACTACACTTTTTCATGGAATCCCCAAAATATCTATCACTTTGACAATAGTTGGTCGAAAGTAAATGATTTTTAATTGTATTTCATTATTTTGGTTTATTTTTTATTGCTATATACTGATAGAAAATTGTGTGTGTTTCTAAAGATGCAATAAGGTTGTTGTGCCTTTATCATATTATTTCTGTATTAATCATGTAATGTACTGCATTTATCCTATTATGTGGTGTATTCATTATCTTATGATGCGAGTCGTAAATTGAAACTCGGGAGTGAATATATATTGGCCGAATTTATTCAAGTACATGACATTGAATAAAAATAGATATTACATGGTATATTTCCGCCAAGTGATTATTACATGGCATAAAACATCCGAATTAGGCAGCCGATTAATAAAGATTTCGAAATATGGAACCTGTATTACGTCATTGGTGTTTGTAATCTAAGAATTTTAATTAGCTAATTTGCATTACATTCACCAGTTTCAGTATTGTTCTTTGTATATTTGTCCAAATTACCTTGAAGGAGCTGGAGGTCTGTATAGATGAATCTGATCATCATTGTGCTTAATAATTAGTTAATTTTACATACTAATTAATTATTATCAACTTGTATTATTTTGTCCCATGACACGGATATTGTGTCTTTAAAAAATGGGAGTTTTTTGAATTACTGTGTTGTTCTTCTGGTTCACTGATATCTCAGTAACTAGCTAACTGATTTAAGTGCGACTTAAGTAGTTTAACATGGACTATAGGTACGACCATGAGGGCGCTGTTCATAATCGGATGCGATGACATCATACGAACAGCGCCCTCATGGTCGTACCTATAGTCCATCTTTAGCATAAATAATGACGTCACAATGGGAATTCGTGCATAAATTAGCATAAATGAGGACCAATGCCGTAAAGGGATCATTTGAATGAAGATGACGTCACAATGGGATATTGTGAATACATTTGCATACATAAAATAGATGTGAATACGAGGTCGTGTCGAGGTCATCGTGACATTTGCATAAATTACTATCAATTTTTTTAATTATTTTTTTTTTTTTTTTTTTTTTTTAATTATTTTTAATTTTTTTTTTAATTGGACAGGCGTGGACGAAAGATTTTAGCATAAATGAGGACCAATGCCGTAAGGGAAATTGTGCATACATTTGCATACATAAAATAGATGTGAATACGAGGTCGTGTCGAGGTCATCGTGAATACATTTGCATAAACTACCATCAATTTTTTTTAATTATTTTTAATTATTTTTTTAATTGGACAGGCGTGGACGAAAGATTTTCAGAATATATCGTAGAGGGCGCTCACACATACACACACACACACACACACACACACACACACACACGTTAATAAATACACGTCATTTTGAAAACTAATGGAGTTTATTGCACAAAAGAAGTAAACAAGAATGAAATATTGACATGGAGTATATATTTATGACATGGTTGAGTATTTTTTAACGTCACAAAAAAACATACGATGTGAGTAAGGAAAATAGTTGCGTAGTGTATAAATGTTTAGCGTGATTAAATATTTCTTTGTTAACACCTCGAAAAATACGTAGATACATGTAAATGTGCGGCGTGGTTAAATTTATTTTTAATGCCACAAAAAATACGAGTACATAAACGATTCGATTAAAACACAGAAACGAGAAAAGCCAATAATAGTAAACATTGATCAATAAAAAATAATTCATTCTATATATACATATGTTGTTTATTTTTACATTTCTTTCCTTTCAATGAGTCAAGCAGTCTGTACACTTTTTTTTTTATTCCATCACTATAATCAGAATCGCTCATCTGTCGTACAAGAAAGAGAGAGAGAGAGGATAATATTAAAAACCGATAGTTATATAAAGAAAGTATAAGTTATGTGTTGAAAATTTAATAGTATGAATTATCCCGTAAAACTGCGGTCATCAATCCGCTAAAATGCAAAGTATGCAAAATCGGTTGATCGACGTACAGTTTGTTTTTCAAAAAAATGGCGGACTACGCTACTATGAGTTAAAATGTATAATTACCTGATCGTTTCACAGAATAACTTTTGACATACATAATCATCACACGGAATGAGTTTACGGTGTAACGTAGCGATTTTCGTTTTTCCCTCGACGAAGAAAATATGTCCTCGCTTCTTGCCAAAGATTCAAAGGCGGTAGACCAAGTTTGACCTTCCGTGAAAAGTTCATCTCATGGACACTACGAGTCATACAGGACGTATTGGCAACACATGGCTTGAAAGTATTTGATGATTGTAGATCCACGTACGTGAAATCTTATAAATTCCATGACATGACTACCGTACGAGTCATAATAGTCTTCGTGGTAAGGGTATTTCAGACAGAAAGTGGCCCAACGCGTTCCACTCGCGAATATCAACGGTGTTTGATATAAGCGATGTGTATCATTCCGAAGCACACTTGTGAATGCCAGTCTGAACTCAATCACAAGATTAAATGTAAGGCGTGTCTAGTCCTAAGTGTTCCCAACGTGAAATAGACCTCCCACGTAGATGATAAACAACAGATGTTGGTATATTTATGTTATCTAAAACATGAACACTCACAAACAGCCTGAGGGATATCGAGTTTCAAGTTGAAAGCGTGAATTTCGACCTGCGTGTATGGGATACTGATAACATGACTCGACATTCTGTTGACCCCGGCACTATCAGTCAATTCACTGACTTAAACCACAGTCACTCTACTAGGACGGTTAGGAAGCGCCGCGTCATTCTATTGTACCCACCCTTGTCTCCATAAACATTGAAACAAGAGAGGTGTTAACGAGTTAAGAAGTCATTAGCATTAAACAGGCGACGGAAAACACGCGATAAATCATGAGACAGTGCGAGAGTTGCGTCATTTCCCCCCACAAAGCATTGCAATACATGGCACTTTGACCTTTCAACGAAGAGCAGTCTCAAATGCGGAAATGAACATGCTTTGTATATACACGTTTTTCGCGAGAAAATCTTGCTGTCTTGTATGGCATTCTGAAATTATAAATAGTTAATAGAATACTATATTAGTGAATTTCCCCCAAAAGTCGCCCCTCTCTCGACTGAATCAAAACATGTTGAACGGGATTTGTATCAGTCGTCAAATAAAGCGAATGGAGGGATATGAAAGCACGACAATCAAAAATCTCTTTTGTCCAATTACCTCCTATGAAAACTATGCAATAAAGCAACACGGCGACCACCTCCATAGACGAAAACATGCAAAACTTCGCCATAAAGTTACTCTAAAAACACACAAAAAATACGAGAATGGACAAAGGAATATTGTAAAGGTTTGCAGACATCAATGTTTTTAGCGATAAAATTGTTTCTAAACTGAGTGAGGGGTTTATTTTACGGACCGAAAGACTGTTAGAGATCAAGA